>NC_056743.1:625784816-625939824 GCF_019279795.1 Protopterus annectens | reverse complement strand
CAGCTTATGTCCAGTTGATGTATGCAGACAAATCTCAGTAGCAAGCAACTCTATTTAAAATAATTACAAGAAATATAACCAACACAGGTTTTAATGTTATCAGAAACCCCCCAAGCTAATTAACACTTAAAGGAATTTCAAAGCAGTTTAGCAACTAGTGCAGAGCTTCAGAGATACACACAAGACAGTTTCAACAGAGCTAGATCTGAGGAATCAGTCCAAATTATAAAACCACAATAAAATGCAGGAAATATACTTAAATCAGCTTATGTCCAGTTGATGTATGCAGACAAATCTCAGTAGCAAGCAACTCTATTTAAAATTATTACAAGAAATGTAACCAACACAGGTTTTAATGTTATCAGAAACCCCCAAGCTAATTAACACTTAAAGGAATTTCAAAGCAGTTTAGCAACTAGTGCAGAGCTTCAGAGATACACACAAGACAGTTTCAACAGAGCTAGATCTGAGGAATCAGTCCAAATTATAAAACCACAATAAAATGCAGGAAATATACTTAAATCAGCTTATGTCCAGTTGATGTATGCAGACAAATCTCAGTAGCAAGCAACTCTATTTAAAATTATTACAAGAAATGTAACCAACACAGGTTTTAATGTTATCAGAAACCCCCCAAGCTAATTAACACTTAAAGGAATTTCAAAGCAGTTTAGCAACTAGTGCAGAGCTTCAGAGATGCACACAAGACAGTTTCAACAGAGCTAGATCTGAGGAATCAGTCCAAATTATAAAACCACAATAAAATAAGGAAATATACTTAAATCAGCTTATGTCCAGTTGATGTATGCAGACAAATCTCAGTAGCAAGCAACTCTATTTAAAATTATTACAAGAAATGTAACCAACACAGGTTTTAATGTTATCAGAAACCCCCCAAGCTAATTAACACTTAAAGGAATTTCAAAGCAGTTTAGCAACTAGTGCAGAGCTTCAGAGATACACACAAGACAGTTTCAACAGAGCTAGATCTGAGGAATCAGTCCAAATTATAAAACCACAATAAAATGCAGGAAATATACTTAAATCAGCTTATGTCCAGTTGATGTATGCAGACAAATCTCAGTAGCAGGCAACTGTATTTAAAATTATTACAAGAAATGTAACCAACATAGGTTTTAATGTTATCAGAACCCCCCAAGCTAATTAACACTTAAAGGAATTTCAAAGCAGTTTAGCAACTAGTGCAGAGCTTCAGAGATACACACAAGACAGTTTCAACAGAGCTAGATCTGAGGAATCAGTCTAAATTATAAAACCACAATAAAATGCAGGAAATATACTTAAATCAGCTTATGTCCAGTTGATGTATGCAGACAAATCTCAGTAGCAAGCAACTGTATTTAAAATTATTACAAGAAATGTAACCAACATAGGTTTTAATGTTATCAGAACCCCCCAAGCTAATTAACACTTAAAGGAATTTCAAAGCAGTTTAGCAACTAGTGCAGAGCTTCAGAGATACACACAAGACAGTTTCAACAGAGCTAGATCTGAGGAATCAGTCCAAATTATAAAACCACAATAAAATGCAGGAAATATACTTAAATCAGCTTATGTCCAGTTGATGTATGCAGACAAATCTCAGTAGCAAGCAACTCTATTTAAAATTATTACAAGAAATGTAACCAACACAGGTTTTAATGTTATCAGAAACCCCCAAGCTAATTAACACTTAAAGGAATTTCAAAGCAGTTTAGCAACTAGTGCAGAGCTTCAGAGATACACACAAGACAGTTTCAACAGAGCTAGATCTGAGGAATCAGTCCAAATTATAAAACCACAATAAAATGCAGGAAATATACTTAAATCAGCTTATGTCCAGTTGATGTATGCAGACAAATCTCAGTAGCAAGCAACTCTATTTAAAATTATTACAAGAAATTAAACACGTGTCAGTTGAGTTGCAGACTGGGCTTCATCCCTTTGTGTCATAAGTTGGAGTTCGTCAACCTGTACTTTGACTACAAGTTCAGTCTTTCATCTGTCGCACACTCAAGTCCGTGTTTGTTGTAAACTGCAGTTTCCCTTCCCACAATTTTTATCTCCTCCTTTAATTCTTCCTTATCATTATTCTAGCCCTTAGGAACATTGAAACTAATGGTGAATAAGGACCATGGACCTGACTATACCCTTCCAGGCCCAAGGTAATAAACAGGACATGCTGGAGGGATAGATTCCTGTCCCAGAGACTTCCCATACTCTGGAACAAGCTACCCATCTATGTCAAGCAAAGTTCCTCATTAACACTCTTCAAGAAAAATCTTGATGAGTGGATGGGATATAGGAAATACACCCTGGGGATCACGTCTGTGGCTCTGCTTGACATGGGAACATGAAATTATCTTTCTTGGGTTGGTGTAAGCCAGGGAAATTTGTTGGCTAGGCTTACTTAGGCCCTTGGGCTGATAGCCTAGTACCTACCTATGAGCCTATGAACTGCCAGTGTAATTACATTTGTATTAGAAAAACAGAAACTGTTAGTAGGTGATGATAGCTTGGCATATCATGTCTTGCAGCATTGTCTATGCAGGTGTCAAGTTACAATTTCCTTGTTAACTAGTTGTTTGCATCTTCCTTCATCCAACTAGAAATGTTTGCTGTAGACTCGTGACTGGAGGTGGAATTACGTCTGATCCGAGTGTATTTAATCACAACACATCTTACACCACAATCTAACAGTCAGATAGATTACCTTTGCTCTAAATTTGTTTCAAATGTACCTTAGTGTAACTACCAAAAATAACGAAATACTAAGCACTAATATCACAAAACTGATACTGTTTTCTGTGCATCCTGCAACAAATAAATAAGCTAAAACACAAACAAGTAAATATCATAGAGCAGTTTCTCTTCCACAACCCCTAACGTAAATACATTAACTCCATAATTCCATAACCTTTAAGTAAATGCAGCATTGCAACACAGCACAGAAGTCTTGAAGTGCACAGCTAGTTTTACCACACAATATATTTGTATGTTGAACTGGATCTCAACAAAACAGATTCAATACCATGGGATCTACCAAACTGAGTGCAAACAAAATTAAATGCTCCTGCTTAAGGCATTTATCATGTGACACTGAGTTCTTCTACCATTTTTCAGAACCTCTTCAAAAACATTGTTCTATTTAGCTGTGACCCTTTCTGTGTAAAAACATTTCTAATGTCTCCCCAGTGATGCCGTTACTACCGTTCACTTCTGCCTCCTTTTTCCAAGTATTTCTTCTTAAACTTGGAAACATTTTGTTAATTCCCTATAAGGTAATTAAATGCTTTTAGTTTGTTTTCATTCTGCCTTATTTCTAGGGGGTACTTATCAAGGTAATTTAGTCTTTCTTCATAACAGAAGGCCCTGTATGAAGTTTTCTTTCCCTTTGCATAGTCTTGTATTGCCAAAATTCTTGCTGAAGCTATGCATCCAGAACAACTTTCTGCTCTTGAGGTGTGACCTAACTAAGTCTGTATAGAACAAGTGTAATTTCCCAGGTTCTACTGGTAATGCTTCTCTCTACATATTCCGCAATCATTTGAGCTGTTATTGTAACTTTTCACATTAATAATCTACTAAATTGTATGATATAATTATACTTAGAGCGCCTTTCCATTTTAGTCATTGTCAGGATTTTACTATGTATTATGTAGTCTCTCATTGGCCTTTGGTATCCCGATGTAGTATAACGTAATTATTTGCACCAAAGCTAAGCTCTTATGTATTTCCATACTCCACAAACTTTGTTAAGCATTTTTTAACTGGTCTGCCATCTGTTAACTAAGTGTTTCAGTGTTGTGACGGGTTAGTGGATGATCTCAGCAGTGCCACAACATTCACCATTATACTACCAGCTTTCAAGGAAAATGCTTTGCTTTTGAAACTGAAAAACAGAGAATAAGCAGAAAGAGAAAAGAAAACACAAACAGGGACAGTTCTCTGAAATGGAAATGATTGTGGATTTTATTAAAGGTTCTGTGGGTCTAGAATTGAATGTCTGGACCCATCAGTAAAACAAGGCACCAGTCATCTTCAGACTGTAAGATTACCCCAATTAGCCTTCTTTGTGACACCATACAGATCTGTGTGTGTTATAAGTTCATAGGTAGGTACTAGGCTATTGGCCCAAGGGCCTAAGAAAGCCTAGACAACAAGGTTCCCTGGCTGACACCACCCAAGAAAGTTATTTTCCTGTGCCCCTGTCAAGCAGATCCCCGGGGTGTATTTCCTATTTCCCATCCACTCATCAAGATTTTTCTTGAAGAGTGCTAATGAGGAACTTTGCTTGACATAGATGGGTAGCTTGTTGCAGAGTATGGGAAGTCTCTGGGACGGGAATCTATCCCTCCAGCATGTCTGTTTATTGTGGTGACAAGGTTTAGGTCCCTAGAGAGTGTAGCTCACAGGGATTGGGATTTCTTTAGGTGCAGCATATCCAACAGCTCTGGGTTTGACATAGCTTTGTATGTTAGGCAGAGATCGACTCTGAGTAGATGATATGCTACAGAGTAAAGCTGGAGTTTTTTGAGACGGTCAGTGTAGGGCATCTGTTTGAGGCCAGTAATCCTCTGTGTGAGGTACTCCTGTGGCCTTTCCAGCTGCTGCAGATGTCTTGTGAGGTACATTCCAAAAGGGGCGTTGTACTCTATAATGGGTCTAATGAGTGTCGAGTAACGGGGAAAAATGACCTCTTTTTTCCTGGATGAGAACCCTTTTGTGATGAGGTGTGCCGTGCAGAAGGATTTCCTGACTACTGTGGCGATGTGATTATCAAAGGAGAGACTACTGTCCACCTGGGTCCCAAGGTCTCTTATCACACATTCGGCATTAAATAGACTATGTAGTAGTTCATGGGTACAGAGTTTTTACCATAGGGGATGACAATGCATGTTTTAGCATTGAGCTTGAGGCCATGGCTCTGACAACAGGCATCTGTCTCAGTGAGGCCCTTCTGCAGGATGTCCACATCATTTGGGGACTTGACTATGGCTCCTAGTTTGCAGTCATCTGCGAACTTCATTAGCCAAAGGCCTTCTGTGTTAGCCTGTACTTCAGAGAAGTAAATAAACAGGAGAGGTCCCAGGACTGAACCCTGTGGTACTCCACTTGTCATTGGTTTGAAGCCAGATTTGGAGTCTGCAACTTTTATAGTGTGGGTTCTGTCAGTGAGCCAGTTGGCAACCCATCTTGTGACATAGGGATTTATACCTAGTTTAGTGAGTTTAGCTATAATTCCAGAATGGGGATGGTGTCGAAAGCCTTGGCAAGGTCAAGATAGGCTGTGTGAACCACCTTACCCTCGTCTACAGCTTTGGTGACTGGCTCAGTGAAGTTGATCAGGTTCAGGAGGCATGATCTGCCTTTCACAAATCTGAACTGGGTGGGGTCCAGAGTTTTGAAGTTACCATTGTCATTGTTTATGAGTTCCATGATGATACATTCCATGGCCTTACAGACCAGGCTCTTCAGGCTAATAGGGCGAGAGTTCCTGGGATCAGTGGTGGCTCCCCCTTTGTGGAGTGGGATAACTGCTGCTGTGCGCCATTCAGTGAGCACAAAGTCTGATGTGAGGCTATGATTGAACATGGTGCTTAGGTGGGGAGCCAGTACATTCAGAAGTTCATGTAAAACGCAGCCTGAGATGTTGTCCAGTCCTATGGATGCTGTTTTTTTGGCTTTAGAGAGTGCAGTGTTTACCTGCATAGTTATGATTACAGGGACTCTGCATTCTTCCTGTATAGATATGGGCCCTTTAGGGGGTGAGAGGGGGGTAAAGTTACCACTGAACCTATCTACCAGGATGTTGGCAATATCAGTTGGTTCTGTAATTTTCATGCTGTTGTGGTGTAACTCAGAGCGGATCTGGGTGTTGCCATTGAGATTTCTGACATAGCTATAGAATGCTTTGTGGTTGCCCTTAGAATCAGTGGCAATTTTGTTTTCGTAGCTAGCTTTGGAGGATCTTATAAGGGATCTTAGCTTCTTACTAAGGCTGGCGAGGGAGCTCCTCCACTCATGGGACTTTTGCTCTCTTTTGCAACAGTTTCTTCCTTCTGTTGTAGAGTTTGTTTATGGCAGGGGACCACCAGATTGGCTTCCTTTTTTTGGAGGATAGTGCCTTGGTTGTGTTCGGGATAGCATGATCCATGCACTTGTGTAAGTGCTTATAGAGTGCATTTGTGTAGGATTCAGCAGTCGTGACTGTATTGTCCATCTGCATGGGTGTCATGAAGTTCGCCACTTCTGTCTTAAGAAGCATCTAGAAGGGGATACATTTCACTTCAGCTTCTTTGTAATATTACAGATGCAAACATTGTGGAAGGCTTGCCTGTTGTGCCTTCAGGTCATCAAGCCATCCCATGTCCATTCATTTCCTATAATATCCTGGATACTGGGGTGAGAGCTCAGAGGTGGATGGGTAAGGCAATCATCTAGGCAGCCAAGAAGTGTGGCTCCTTTTCCCCCTTGCACTTGTCCACACAATGGAAATATTTCTTCCTAGCCTGTGTGGTAGTCCCTAGTGGTAGCATGATGCCCACTGACTCCTACAGCTGCACACGGCTTGGTGGATGCAGATATCTGGTCATCTTTTGCATCCTGTCTCTCTTGCCTCTGCTAGTCATGCCAGCATACCACACTGCACCCTCCCCCCCAGAATGGGTGAGCTGGCATTAGGCACTCACGCCTGTCCAATTGTGACAACTCTTCCAATTCCTACACTGCTAATTAGTCCTGAGTAATCATGCCAGCAGACCAGTCTGTTCTCCCCCGAATGAGTGAGCTGGCATTAAGCACTTACACCTGTCCACTTGTGACAACACCTCCGATGCTTATGCTGCTACTTAGTCCTACATCATCTGGGGCATAGCCAGGGCTTCATCTGTGTACAGTTTTGTGAAGTCTAATGTGTGACCCAAAAATGAGCCCTGCCCCTCTCTTATAACTCTTCCACTTTCACTGTAGATTACATTGGCTGTTTAAATTCAAAAAATGTATTTGTTCTCCAGGTAAGTGAACTGGTCCTTTTTATATAATTTTCTCAGTCGTGACCAGGACTACAAAAGCATGGGTAAATGCAACAACTATATAAAGTAAACAGCATGTTTCTTAAAAGTGGGAGGAAAACAAGATACTTGAATAAAACTCACATAGGCATGTGGAGGGCATGCCAAGCCCCAGACAGACAGTGTCTGGATTGAACCTCAGACCTTGTAACTGTGAAGCCGAGATCATTCCACTGAGTCACCATGCAGATTGTGTATATACTGTGCCATGTACATTGTTTGTTGCAGCCAATTTTTAATCTACAACTTCACCAATGGGCCCACCCCAAACTTGACTAGCATATGGATTCATTTTTCATTGGAATATCTGCCAAACACCATGCAGGAGAACCCTACTGTTGATTACTTCAGTGGTCTAATTAAATATGTCTCCTGAATTTGTTTGTCAAGCTCTTCCTTCTGTAAATTTTTCTGCCTTAGGCATACTTGTCAACCTACAGACACTGAAAACAGAAACAAAGGTCCTTGAAAGGTTTGTAGAGCCAGAGAAAAATCTTGTCATATCATTAGCATAAAATTTAAAAAGCAAATAGCACATAACTCTTCCTGTTTCCTTTGGGAGTGTGGAAAACTACCCAGAAACACGTGTTTAACAAACAGGGAGTGAAAAAAAATTATGGAAAACATAACCACATTATCAATGAGACATTTAAAATCTGTAGGCTTAAATAACTGTATTGCAAATAATAGTATGCTTCCAAAAATAGGTACTTAAAGTGCAGAGGTAAATCAGGCCTGAATATAGGAAAACGTGCCCAAATCAGGGACAGCTGAGAGTTCTGGTTAGGTACTGTGCATCATTGGCCATGACATATTGAGCCACTCTTACCTTTACAGGAGACTCTACATATTTTTGAGCACTGAGGATACACTACCAGTTCTGTAGTTTATTATCTCTCTATTGCATGTACTTTTGCAAGGTGATTTATGCTAGCCTTTTCTAGTCCTTTGGAGCTATGTCACCCTCTCATGACTTATTAAACACAGTGGTCAGAGGTATGACTGGTACAGTGTATAATGCTTATGGAATGCTTGGGTCAATCCCACCAGATTTTTTGTTTGCACATCTTTTCAAAATTTCAACCATTTTTTTATCTTGGAATGGAACTGTATTAATTCATCAAGCTTAAAACTCATATTTGATTCTGGAGTTTCTCCTCCTCATTTAACAGTACTAACAAATTTTGGAAAGTCCATTTTTGTGTCTGCCACCAATGCTGTCACCTTCTAGCAATAACTTGTGCAGCTGACTCATTTTATTTTATTACTCAGACTCTTTGCATTACAAAACATCATCTTATCTCTCATTCAGATGTTATTGCTCCTATCTTACCTCCATGTAAGCTGCAGCCTCCCCTTTGTCACTAACAATAGCAACACATTTTATAGTTAACCCACTTACATTTAAAAGGTAAGCTTGTTAATGTCAACCAAATAATTCAACACCCAAGCACATTTGAAACTCCATTGCAAAAAGTCTCTGAGAAATGATTTTTGATTTGTATTTTCTGCTTATTGAATGTTATTCATTCTCTTGCTTAACATACCACTCCCAGAGCTGTTTATTGGATTCAGGTATCCTTTTTGGTCCATCTTAAGTAGTCCAAAGCACTGGCTGGATATCTAGAAAAGCTTCCAAAGCTCTTTTCCCTTACAAAACCTGCTTGGGTTAGCCATTGTAGGTTTAGCCAACATCACTTTGCCTCAAAGATTACTTGTCTCTGTATGGACTGTCAAGTAAGATTTTCCATGTCTTTCTCAAGTGCCTTTAAGAGGACTTGTCTGGTTCTGCTGTTAGCCTTTGTACAGTTTAAATGCCATTTGGCTCCTTATGTCTATTCCCCCACTTATTACCCTTTGTAACAGAGTAGCCAAAAGTAGGAATATTACCATGTTGACTCGCTTCCCATCCATCCTGCTTATCTCCGGATAGGTCATCATTGCCTATTTTTAGAGTCTGAAGAAGCGAATGGGGTTAATGAAAACACTTACTCAATAAAGTATATTAAGTTTTATTGGCTGTGCTTTGGTGCTCTTTTCTTTTTGTTATTGAGTTGTTTATTTGGCACCTTATATCTGTTAGGGCTGGTGAGTTTGTTTGTATGATTTCTTACTTTAACGTCATTTTATACCAACCAGTTGCACTGTCTACATTCCTTTCCTGTTATTATACATTTACTGAATATGCTCCCACATCCCTTTCATGAGGTGTAACACCACTGGCCAGTTATATTCACTGTTAGTGCTTACCCTACCTGAAGTATTAAGATACACTCTCTCTTTCCACACACCACCTTGCTATCCTATATCGGCTCCGTCACAATTACAACTCTGCATTCCTTCTAGTACATTGTCTTAGTCCTTGCTCCCCCATACAGTACAATGTAAGTTTGAACATTTGATCCTGGTACTTGCAGAAATTTTTCCAACTTCTTCCTTTACAAGAAACTCACATTACAATGTTTTTCTCATGATTAACCCTATTTAATATTATCAAGAACCTAGGCATTCAGCTACTACCTGTTGCTCTGTTTTGCATTAAACATTTCATACAATTTGCAGCAGACAAATCCTTGTATGCTTATGTGGATCTACATGGTGTGCAGCAAAATATAGTACCCCACCTGATGCATTAATTACTGCAAAACCCTGCAGCTTCATACCCTTTGCATTTCACATATCTTCCAGTTGTAGTCACATGCTTGCAGGGGAGCAACAAGTTTTGCACTCATCTGCAAACTCACAAAGGAAGATGCTCTGGAACTTTCTGTAGAATGCCCGCAAGAAATGTAGAACAAAGAATGTGCCTTCAGTTTACAATAAAATTATGTTAAAGGAGAGTTGCTTGATTTAATAGAGATGGACAGACATATTGAGATCAATGAAAAGAAATAGACTACAGAAAGTTAATAAAAGACAAAAAGTTATAAGTTTGATAAATGAATACAGTAATTAGGGTTGTTCATAGAGATTCATACAATATAACAGACGTATATAGGATATATTACTGTGCAGCTAAATTAATATCAGATAAAGTCTTACTACAAAAACACAGGGCAGAAAGGAAAAGGAAGGGGTGAAATCAAATGCCATCATGTATGTATTCAATAGAGAAAACTATAAAACAATTAAGACAAGATGGGTCACTGTTAGAAGAATATAGAAGAGGGAACAGATCAACAAAAATACTTAAAGACAGACGTGATAAAAGTAATGCACAGTATCAGAATAGATCAGTTTCTATTATGCAATATCGCAAATAAACTAAAAATATCAGTAGAGGCAGAAAAACTTAGAGGACATGCAGAGAAATATAAAGGAAAAATACAAAATAAGCAATTTATTGATGACCCAAAAAAGTTTTTTAGAGAATTGGGAAAGAAGTCAAAAGGAATTGAAACAGCACCAAAAAAAAAGAAGAAATAGATAGTTTTGGAGAAATATCTATGAAGATCCTGTGAAATGTAACAAAGATGCTGAATGGATAAAAGAAGTAAATAAAGAATAAAAAGTTCAAAGGTACAAGATATGAAATGGGATGAAGTAACAGCCAGAGAAATTGAAACAAAGTTAAGAAAAGCCTCTAAATCGAAAACCCCAGGTCCAGATGACTAACTACTGGCTAAAAGTATTAACATCTTTACATGATTTAGCCATGAGTAAGAACTAGTTGTATGAGCACCATAAACAGACACCAACCTGGTTAACAACAGGAAAAACAATACTCCTACTTAAGAGTGAACCTGCAAGCTACCCTAAAAATTATAGACCAATATCTTGCCTTCCAACACGTATAAACTATACACTGGAATTGATACCCACTGAGTTTACAGTCATTTCGAAGAAAACTCATTCATAGCAATAGAACAAAAGGGTAAAAAAGTCATGTGGAACAAAGGATCATACATTGTTAAATAAAGTCATAATGGAGAACTGTAAAAAGGGAAAGAATCTAAGTATGACATGGATAGACTACAAAAAAGCATTTGAAAGTATTGCGCATTCATGGATAAAAAGAGTTCTTAAAAAATGTATAAGACACATCCTACACTGATCAAATACATTACAGCAACCATGAAACAGTGGCAAACCACTTTGCAGTTAAGCCATGATAAAGAACAAATTATTATTTCAGAGATAAAAATTCTGAGGGGGATATTCCATGATGACTCTTTGTCACTGATGTTCTTTTGTCTTGCCCTTAACCCATTAAGCTGCCTACTTAACAGATTAGGTAATGGTGCAATTTGGCTCCCAGAAAACAACAAAGTGTAAAGCAGTGGTGTAGCTAGAGTTTGTGCCACCCAGGGCTGTTTTTGAGTTTGCCGACCCTCCACCTCACTAAATCATGGTCAAATGGGCCTCCCCATACACAGCCCTGCTGCCCCATAGACATTCCAGTGTCCCATTACTTGGCTATTTCTCCCCATTTAGCATAGATACTGTAATGTGCATATTGTTTTATGCTTTACTTCTACAATAATTATTTGGATTTAATTTAAAACTTATATTTTAAATTTTATAGCACAAACACTGCTAGACATCTGCTAAACAAAGCAATACAGTTTTACAATGTAAAGTACAGCAGAGTACAGTATCAGCAGTCCATCTACATACTGTGGGAGTAGAACTCACAGCATTCTGCATAAAAAGTAAGTATACTACCTGTTGTGCTAACAATGCTTTTAAATACTTTAGCACAATAGTGATATAATTTGCTAAACAACAGTTACACGTTGCAGAGTTGGCATAAGTAGCACTAAACCTCTGTTCCCCTGAAGCTCTCAGTTCCTTGTAAAATGCACTTGGCACTCAACTATATGTCTCAACTTTGCAGCACAAGAAATCTGGAGAATGCCAACAATTATGGGGGGATCAAAGGCCCAAAACCAGGGACACATTTTGAACATGGCTTGTATAATTTTAGAAAGTTGCTAGTATAAAATGTTTTATGTTACCATGCATTTCCCAAAAGACAGGAAGACTGGAACTTAAATGGCTGTCACTATTTAGTGAATTCAGTCCTTACCTATTTGCCATAAAACCACAAATTTTAAGAGGAACATACTTGAATCACAACTGGTGGTAGAGGTAGAGAACTCGGGCTGTTGTACCTAAGGTGCATCGTTTGAGCATGAGTAACCTTAACCACCAGATATCATTAACTGGAGCATTTTACACATGACATGCACACATACACAAGTTCCTATTTGGATTTGGAGGGGCATGAAATTTTGACAGGGTATCGCTTAATAAAATTTAGTTAGTTTGACTTGGAATAGTTCCTAACTGTTAGAGATTTACTGAGGATTACAGACCTGATTTTTAATTTGAAGGAAACAGCTTTGTTGTCTGACCTTATCAGAGAGCACACTATATTGGTGGGTGGGGGGGCATATTTGCAAGTACCAGGTCCAATATGTTTGTATGTCTACTGGGAGTATGTACTGTCTTGTCTAGGGTGTTTGTAATTAAAAAGTCCAGGAATCTGTGTGCCTGTATGTTTAGGGTCATGTAGGATTTCCAGTCTATAGAGGGCTAATTAAAGTCACCCACTAGAATGATATTTGGTTGAATGATGAGTGTCTCCAGCAGGTCCAATGGGTTTCACAGGTCATTGAGGGTGACCTATCACTTGCTAGGATATGCTCTAGGACCTAGTCTATGGTAGTCTGGACATGGGCAAACTCTAGCACGTTGTCCTTTTTAACCAGCCTGCAGGTATACTTGTCACTGATGTAGCTCGAGATACCTCCACCTTAATTTCCTGTCTGTGTAGTAGCTGGTCTAAATGTGTGGAAGACACTGAAGGTTTGCACTGCTGGGGTGTTTTCTGCGACTTTAAACCATGTCTTGGTCACTGCACAGACGTCTGCATTTGCCAAGGTGAGGAGAGCTTGGAGGGAATGGAGCTTCTTGTTTAGATTTCCTGGATTGAACAGTAAAACTTTGAGTCCCTTGGGTTGATTTTGCTCTGTTGGAAGGTTTGTCAATTTGGCATTGCCTAAAAAGGATGTACGGGGAGTATAATGTTTTATCCAATATTTGAAAGCCTAGAGGAGACAAGTGCAGGTCATCCTTGACAAAGCAACGTGGCCAGATGACCATCCTCCCATGCTGACAGATATTGTATCCCTTTAGAATGAAACCAGAAACTAAGGCAGTTATTAAAGTCAGTCATTTTATGTTTGTATTGTGGCATCATCCTTGGTGAAGGTAGAATGCTGCTCAGTGCTAGGCACATACCAGCCTATGACACACAGTCTGAAAATTCCATAATGTCTCTCTACATATATTCTAGGGAGGTATGTCTCAGACCATTTACACTTACATGGACTATGGATGAGTCATCTGGTAACTCTGGTGAAATTACTTGAGTGTGTGCATGACTTGGTATATCCTGGCTCCTGATAAGCAACTGATTATTACTTTCTTCTTATTCAGCCTAGTGAGTGGGGCATCAGTATGTCATTCAATGGAGTCCCGTTTGACTAGAGTCCTGAGCAGTGTGTTGGCTTGCCTTATGAGCTTTGTAGTTGAGGCTCCACTTGGTGTAGTTGTATGTGCAGTTTTGGGTGTTGTTTTTGGATTTGCTGAGGATCATTTTTGAAGGTGGAATATCTGGAAGGTTCCTCAGCATATGTTGTGTATGGTGCATACTGTGTATGGTGGGTGTAGTGTGGGCCTTCTAACAATTTGATTGTGATTATGAGTGCTTGTATGTGAGAATTTTGCCTCCAACAACATTGTGTATATACATCTCTTACATTCTGTATCTGTTTATTTAAGGATTAGAGGCTGTTCTGTTAACATGAGGCAGTTACTACATTGTCTCAGGATGCCCACATCCAATAAACTGGCTGCAGAAAATTGCAAAATTGCATATCCATGATATCAAGTCCTTTATTAAATGAGTTACAAGGGTGTGGTGCTTGAGGGGTTAATAGAAGGCTAATTAAAGGGGCTGTTGGAACCAGTGACTAGACTAGGCAGGAAAATACTAAATTATAATACTAAAATTATGGGCAGTGGTCATTAACACACAAACTGGCTGCTCTATGCTCCTGGGTGCTCAAAGTGGTTGCTCTATGCTCACTGAGTTACTGGGTGCAGTTACAGAGATAGTTTTATAGGGGAAATCTAGTTTCCAGGTGTTTGTGTGTATACAAGACACTTCTAACCACTGCCGTGTGATGAACAGCTGCACACAATCGTGCTGAATTTATAAAGGAACTGAAAACACAGTAAACTAGAATTAAGCCCTCTGACAAATAAAACAACTACTCTCAGAGCCTTCTAATGTGTTTCCCATTTCTGATAGACCAAGTTATTGTCTACTGCTACTAGATGAATAATCCCAGTCTTCTTAATGTAAAAACACAAAAAAAAGCTTACTGCAAGTGTAAATATACCACAATTAAAACAACAATTAGCTAGTCGGCACTTAAGATTTCAAGACAAATAAATCAGCAAAAAAGACTGCGAGAGACAAATGTACTTTTTCAGTGTTAAACAGACGTAAAGGTAATAAAAAATCAAGTTATCAATAACAGTTCTCTTAAACAGCTTATACAAGTGTGATTTTACAGTAAAAGTACTTAGTTGGATGGCACTAGATGCAAGAAAAACACGTCTGAAGCAGTGGTGAGGTCACAAACATTGTTGAGCTCTGTGGAAATGAGCCTAGAGCCACACAAACATGCCAAATTTATATAGTCACTGAAAACACAGTAAAATAATAAGCCCTCTGGCCAATAAAACAACTACAATCAGAGCCTTCTAGTGTGTTTTACCTTTTCAGGTAGACCAAACTACTATCTACTGCCACTAGATGAATAATCCCAGTGTTTTTAATGTAAAATTAGGATTAATAATCCCAAGATTAAAAATCTGTGGTTTTATACAGCCTTAAAACTCATTTAGATATTTCTTTTTTTTGGGGGGGGGGGGCAATGCCACTGGCATTTGGTAATAGTTGGACAATTTGAGGCACTATGACTCCCTTCTAGTATTCTGTAAGGATATATGCCAGAGTTGTTCCAAAGCATGGGAAGATCTTGTTCCAAACATGGGAAGTCTCTGGGACAGGAATCTAACCCTCCAGCACATCCTATTTATTGTTGTGGTGAGGTTTAAAAAAAATGCAGAAAGTGTAAATATACCACAATTAAACAAACAGCTAGCTTGATACCACTTAAACAATAATTTCAAGGCAAGTAAATCAGCAGAAAGGACAGTGAGAGGCAAATGTACTTTCGTAGTTTGCTTGGCACCTTCCACTTGTTACAATTCTGACATATATCCTTACAGAATACTAGAAAGGAGGCATAGGACCTCAAATTGCCCAACTATTACCAAATACCAGTGGCATTATCACCCCCCCCCAAAAAAAATGTCTAAACGAGTTTTAAAGCTGTATAAAACCACAGATTTTTAATGGGGTACAGGAAAGGTAAGATTGGGTTCACCGAATGATGATTGGCTTTATGCCTTTCATGGAGTTTAGGTTGTGGGAAATTTGATTGGTGAGAGGGAGAACAGCCTGGTCAGGCTGGTGGGCGGAGAAGAGGGGCAGGCTTGCCCTCTTCTGTTCCCCCTCTGGTTTTGGATATGCAATTCAATAAGTTGAGAAGGAAAGTGAGCGGTTTCTCTGTTGGTTAAGTCAATAAGCAAGCTGAGGTGCTTATTGGGATGGTGGAGTAATTTAATAAATTGAAGGTGAGCGGAGTAACTCTGCCCTGTTAATGCAAGTGGGGGACGCTGCTTATCAAGGGTGAGTGATTACGCTGACCTTATGATTATTTTGTGTGTCCAGTTGGACTTTCCCTGTAAACAAATGTAAAATAAAATAAAAATTAACAAAACAAAAAAAAAAACAGTTCTTACTGGTCTAAAGCATTTGTTGGTGAATTACTGCAGGATATTTGTTCTACAACTATTGAATATTATGGTTCTGTGTCTTAATTTTCATATAACAGTACTAGCGGTCACACTTCTGGCTGCTGTTTTACCCTGACCTGTGACTTATTTGCCTTTTTGCAAATGTATCTAATTCATCCTATATAGCCTTCCATCTTTGCTGCAAACAAGACAAAACCTTTAGTCTGCAACTTTCCCAAGGTGTTGTATTCTTATTTTTGTTCCAGCTTGCAGATCCGTCAGTCTTTTGCAGTTCATCTCATAACATTGTTTCTTTTTCTGCTGATTTATCTTCCAGCATTGCTTTTACTATGTATTAATTTTCAGGCAGCACCAGTATAGATGATGCAGGCAGTCTGCTTTGCAAATTTCTGCTCAATACCAATTTCGATGGTATGAGACTAAATCCCTGCAGAGGATTACTGCTACGATGCAAACCTTTAAGATGGCAAATCATACAGCTATTTCTAGTGTCTTTCTCATGACACTAGTGACTGACAATTCTCATGAAATGTTTTACTTTTTGAATAGTTTTCTCTACTTGCTTATTTGATTGCATATAGTATGGTCTGAGCATTATAATTCTGAATTCCTGTTCATGCAAAAATCTGTATTCTGAATTTTGTAGTACAGTTCATTAAAAGATATGACACCTTCCTGTTTCCCTTTATCCCGTTAGTGTATGCATATATATATATATATATATATATATATATATATATATATATATATATGTATATATATATATATATAAACCTTAATGCACCAGTCACACTTGTACTTGTTGACTCTGTAAGTTTGATAATTTTTAGGGGCCAGTTAGAAATGATCATATATAACAAATACAGCTTCTTTAAATCAAAATATATGTGTGTCCACTAAACTCCATGGTGACTTGGAACTTGTCATACTAGAATTTTTTTCCCTGTGATTGTTTTTGTTTTAGTCTGCACTGCAGTTTGACACCTCAGTACTACTTGCTGGACTTTCATGGCCAACGTAATATATATATTTTGCTTTGTACTTTACTATTCCCAGACATAAGCTATGAGTCACATATTGTCTCATATACATGTCTTCCCAGTTCATTGGGAAGTATTATTTTGTCAACTTTGAACAGTAAGCCTGGTAACAGCTTATATCTCCCACGAGCAAATACAAGAATTAAGTTTTTTTCTCACCAATGATTTTTAATCAGGCCAACTTCTCATTGTAATGTCTTTTAGTAACTGCGCTTCTAAGTCAGTGTTGGTAAGTCTCTAGGTTTTTTCCTTTATCTTTTGTCATTGTTATTTACAGCATTAGCCAAAGAATCTCTAGTTCTTCTATCCACTCTTCATGCTTTCTGGTAACTACACTCAGCATATTTGCTACATATAGTATGTTGTCTGGTCTGTATTTTAGTTTATTTTATCTCTGAAAATTAATTAATGCCATTGGCAATCTCAGACATGCCTTGTACAAACACTTTCAAAATATGCTTTGCAAGGGTTTATCATCTATTTCCACCTGAATGTTTTTACTATAGACATACAGAGCTTGTCACAACTATGAACTTTCTATCAGTTCATTTTCTGTCTGAGCATATGTCATTTGTGTCTATTCAAATGTTCTTGTTTCAAGGGCTACTGGCCTGTTCTGTTATAGGATCACAGCTTTTATATTATTCACACTTACATCTGCTTGCAATAGAGCTGACTTGCTGACATCATAGTACTTTAACATTACTGCCTTTATAACTATTTTTGTGACCAAGCCCCCTTTCATATTTCAACTCGGATCTCAGGCTATATTTTGCACCAACAATTTTCTTCAGTATATTAGATGCAAACTTTGCAAGACAGTGTGGGTCATATTCCAGAACACTTGCTCACACTGTAAGTCTCTTTCTCCGAGACTTGTTCTCGAAGTAAGAGACTTACTCTGAGAACAAGTCTTTTGGAATCTGGCCCTCCAGTGCCTGTTTATAGACGGGCCTTACACCAAAGTAAGTCACTTACACTGAAAACAAGTCTATCAGTATCAGGGCAGACTTACACTGGATTAAGTCACTTGCACTGAGAGCACGTCATTTGGAATTGGGCCTTGCATTATACCTTCAACAAATGATGACTGCTTGCCTTCTGGATTTGACTTTTTTACAACTGCTCTCTGACTTTTTCTGTATCAGGCTACAGTCCCTCTGACGTTTTAATATGAACCATGTATTGCAGATTTGTCACTTTTATTGTATATTTTCTCTGATTCAACTTAAAATTATACTGTTTTAAACTAGCAGTTGTATTATTCTCAGCATGCTCTTCTTGCCTCTGACCCCACATCAGTCGATCATCAATTATATTTACAACACATTCCAAGCCTTCAATTACTTGTGCAATAGCTCTTTTGAAAATTTTTGGTAAATATGAAATAATACATGAAACTCTAAGGATTATTTACCTTGTTAATGATGTAAAAATGTGCACATTCTATCTTTATCTAACTTTGTCAGAATCATCGGTTTGCATATCATACTGAAAAAAGACTAGCAGCTGGTGTTAATAATCTGCTATAATCATTTTATTCCGATCTTTTAGATTACTGCAGCTGCAGACCTCACCAAATCCAAAGTCATTGATTTGTTTCTTCTTAAGCATCTATAGTCTCTGCATTGTGTCCCTGTAAAGAACAAATGGCAAATTGTTTCTAGGTTCATAATTTTTGAGCTTCATTCCAACTGCAGCAATTTTGTCATTATTCTTATCGAGAAAAGAATAAGTGTTAAAATAAAGGTTCCTTCCTCAAAATCATACTGAAATATGGTACATTGTACTGTTAAAAGCTTCTTGACTATTCCACTCATAGTGAGGAAAAAAATAATTTCTAGATCCAAAACTTGACGTTTTCAACTAAATTGCCATTTAGCAACAGAATTCCTGGTAGTTGCATTTGGCACATTTTCCACACTGTAAATTACAATTCTCTACTTCTAAGCACATAAACAGATGAAAACAAAGATATTATACCATGACCCCCCCAAAACGTGCACGCTGATTGGCCAGCGTGCACATTGTAAATCGAGTTATACTAATGGAAAAAGGTCCGGTCGCCCGGACTTTTTTTCCATTAGTATAACTCTACTTTTAAAACACTGTCTCGCTATGTTAAATGGGTTTAACATAGCGAGACAGCTTTAAAATAAGCAACGGAGATCTCCGTTGCTTATTTTAAAGCTGTCTCGCTATGCTAAACCCATTTAACATAGCGAGACAGGTTTTAAAAAAAAAGCAACGGAGAAAGCAAGATCTCCGTTGCTTATTTTAAAACTGTCTCGCTATGTTAAACCCATTTAACATAGCGAAAACAGTAAAAAAAAAAGCAACGGAGATCTTGCTTTCTCCGTTGCTTTTGCCCAACTCTGATGTACTGCGCGGCGCAGTACATCAGAACTGCCGCGGATGCCAGACATCTGCGGAAGGGCAGTAAACAGGCATTATACTATGCCATTATTTAAGAAAAGTAATAGTTTCTTTTCTTAAATAATGTCATGGTATAATAGCAATAACCCACTTCTGGGTGTGGGTAATGCTGTATTTACCCACGGTTGGCTTTGTTTGGTCCCTCAGGACCAAACCACGCCAACCGTGGGTAAATCCAGCATTACCCACACCCAGGCATGGGTTATTGCTATATTACTTCACTTTTTCAAATATTTCTTCACTTCTGCATGAATATTTCCCTAGTTATGACACCAAGTAAAATCTAAATATTTGCTAGAATGCTAAATGTACTGAAAAGACACTGGGAATGAGTTTCAGCATCCATGATGCTTAATCAGAGTACACATTCCAGAATGAATATGTATTATGTGATATGCAAGGTCCCTGCAATTAGGTGTTGTCATTTAAAGCTGTAGAGCCCACACACTACACACAAATACAAATAGAATTCAATTCAAAACCTCCATTAACAACAGTAGCAAGTTTGACAGATTCACCACTCAACAACTGCTTCACCTTTGGATTAACCTCCCACTCCAATTAAAACAGGGTCACTCCCTCTATATGTTTTAAAAGAGGTAGACAATTACAGCGATGCAAGTAAATTCCATTATAGCTTGGCTATAGTCATACTTCTCGAAATCCACTAGGCTATAAGTTATCAGTTGTTTTAGTGATGCCCAATGAGGCAAAACTCATTTTGTCAGAAATGCTTAACCCACCCTTAGATTTTTTAACCTTATAACAGGTTATATTAAGTATACAAGTGCAAGGTGTTTTGTTCATTGAGGGATCTGGGAGCTTGTCCCACGGAACAGACAGGAATTTAAATGTATTTATTTTTTCTAGTTTTTGGCAAAACTGGACATTCATTAAAAGGTGGATTGTTTAACAGTACCATAACCCTTTATACCTGGTACTGATCTAAGAACCTATGAAACTATGGACCTATGCCAAGCCTAAGTGGTCCAGGTCTCTGCTATATTCATTTGCTCTACTCTAGACCTCCCATGCTGTAATAAACAGTGGAAGCTGTAATGGTAGCATTTAGTGCATCTTTCAGCACAAAATTAATATGAAAAGTAAGAGTAATACAATGAGTTTTAATTTCACTTCAGACACCTTACTGGGTGTGCATCATGAGTTAATAAGACATAGGAATTTAGTATGTGGTCTAACCTCCATGAAATCTATATTCCAAATGAACTTTTTAGAAGTCTGTATCAAAATGCAGGTACTTCTTATAGCTAACTCTTTAGCATTTAAAAATATACACTTCATATCTGAAAGAAGGCATGATAATAGAAGTCAAACAACTATGAAACCTTCCTTGAAATCCCCTGGTAATCCTGATTTCTGGATATTAAATTTTTATGATACCATTTAAGATCTTACACTGTACTAAACAAACAAGTACATGCATATTACTTGTTCTGTTACCTGACTTTATAAACCTATAACATCAACAAATTCCACAGCATTAACTTACATATCTGGTTGGCCTATACAATGCAGAATGTGTAGATCATTGCTAAACCTGTGTTTTATTTGTGTATTACTGTAACATAATTTCTTAGTTCAAATCTGAGTCTAGTTTGTGAAATTTACAAGCATACTGTTTTTTTCCTTGTGTAGCTCATAACACCACAGCCGACTTGTAGTATTACTAAGATATTAGAATGACACAAAACAGTCAAAAGTCCACTGATGCAGAGGCAGGTTATCTACACGTACTGTTTGTGACCTGGGTTTATACACTGATACTTGAACCAGACAGCCAACCAAGAGAACACATAGGAAATAGAAAGCAACTGAGTTACTTTGGGCAGCATCCTTTTCCCTTGGGGGTGTTCAAAAGGCACACTAATTCTTGTCCCACTTATACCGTTGATGTACTCCAGAGTAAATGTGACAAATAAACTGCATTAACCGACAGGGGGGTTACATCATTACAAGCAATGTGAGTTACCTGGGAAGCACAAGGCAGCCAATTAGCGGTCCTAGGTAATGGAAAATGTAAAGTATAATGAAGATCCCCCAGAGCGACAGACTGATGACAGCACTCAAGAGAAGTGGACAACAGCACAGTATTTAAGACTAAACTGGGAGCAGAAGCAACAGTGCCTAGTTCAGACATGTGGGCCTGGAGCTGCAGCTTTATCAGCCCCCTGTTACTTCGGCCTTGATTATACCACTCTCTGATATTTAGTGCAGTTTTATCTGTCCTGCATGTCTGAAAATAAAGTATTTTATAATCTGCTCTCTGTCTCTCTTTCACTCCTAACTACTCAGCACCAGTGCTGTCACACTTTGTAAGCCACGTAACCTCAGTATCCACTTTACCTCTCTCTATTATTTCATCTTTGATGCTCACCCTGGCAAGAACAATTGCTAAAAGCTTCCCAGTTTTACCTTCTCGCCACTGTTACTACATTGCCATAAAGTTCCTTTACATACCTTTTTCTCTTTATTTTTCTTGCCATCACACTGCCTATTGTGCTCTCTTGACTGTGCATGGCCCAGTATGGTTTACTGACTCCTGGTCCTATTTGATGTGCAAGGATACTTGAACGAGATGGAGGTGTTTATAATGCTGTAATTTAAGACACTTCATGATATATTTTTGCATGTTCATTTCCTTTAATCTATCACACTTTAAAAAGACATCTGTTTTTTTTTTATCTGTTTAATCTGCATTTCTTTTTTTTTATCTCATCTGTGACCCTTGGCTTGAGTCATGACTGAAAAAGTCATGCTGGGATAAGCCAACTCTGTGGTTAACGAATGAATAAATAAAATAAACACACTGTCTTCAAGGTTCTGACAACTTTGTGGTTACCACGTGAATAAATAAGTAAAATACACATGCTCTCTGCAAGGATCAGACAAGACTGTGGTTAACAAGCACATAAATAAATAAATAAATACATGAAATATCCATTCTGTGAATATCCAATCTGAATGAAAATGACAACACGTCCTGTTCATACACTCTTATGTGGTATTGTGGTGTCTTATTTCATACATGATCTAACAAAGGACTTCATTTTTTTAATTAAAAAAAATAATGAAAAAGGACTACAATTCTTATTCCTCTACGTAGACTAACCTTAATAAATATGTTCAAGTGCAGTGTTGGTGAAATGTAAGGATAAAAAGATCAGTGCAGCATTACTGTACTATAACAACACAAGTAGTTTGTAGTCTGTGCCAGAATAGAGCATGTCATGTTTTTTCCAGAAGTGCTCATTATCTTGTTCCAAATCTGTTCTGATTCTACCTTCCTGACCTGAATTAAGGCAGACACCTTCCTCTCTTTTGCTGCTGACACTTAACTGATGCGTGCTTCACTCAAAAAAACAAGTGAAGTGTTTCCCCACTCCAAAAGGCACTCATTTAAACCCTGTCACAATCTCCTTACCCCACTCACCACATAGCACTTTCTAAACTTTTAGTAATATTAAGTTATATTACTTCCACAACATATCACAGCCTATTCAAATCAGTCATCTCTGTTTGTTTTCCCCACTTGTTGAATATGGACAGTCCTTTCTCCACTTTAACCCCAGCATATACTTCCCACACTACTTGCATCCAAACACATCAGTGCTTTTACATGCCTCACTTTCTTGCTTCCTGTGTAAATAGCCTAGACACCAAGCATTGCACAGCAGAGGATTGAATAAACAGGCCCAGAGATGAGGCCCTTTTACCTTCAAATTATCATAATAGTTTCATATTAATGGAGACAAAAATCTGTATTGCTGAGTACCGATTCGGATACACACATATACACAAACACATATTCAAATGTATGTGTATCTGTATGCTTACACAGATGCTTGAACACACACAAATGTGCTCATTGATTACAGCTACGTTACTGACATAACAAATAACCACAATCATATATTTCAGCTCACTGCTGTCAGATACACACAGTGCGGCCAATTACAAACATGTCACTTGGTACACTCATCTCTGCTACTACTAAAGAAGTGCCACAAGGCTCTGTCTTGGCTCCCCTTCTTTTTTTCCCCTTTACATAAATGACCTACCATGGTATCTTCCTCATTGTAATTGCATTTAATATTCTGATGATATTGTTATTGTTAGAGCCAGCAAACTATTATCTGCTCTATCCACTGAACTGCAAAATTATTTTGCTATCATATGGAATTGGCTTTATCAAAATAAATTGTCTGAAAATACAGCAAAAATCTCTGTAATACTTTTTGGTACTGCACAGAAACTGACAACAATCCACAAATGGCACTGCTCTCCCATTTGTCTCACAGCAAAAATACCCAGGAGTCATTTTTGGCCCTCATATTAACTTTCACAATCATGTCAACACACCAATACACAAGGTATTAACTCAACTCAAAAGTTCTTACAAATAATATAGTCTTCTCATCCCAGAGGTTAGACGAGCTATCGCCATTAAATTTGTGATACCCAGATTACAGTAAGCTCTCTCTATCATTACATCTTACTTTGGCCAAAATAATACCCTTGTTCAAACAACTGAAAACAAAATCCTTAGGTTTCTTCATTTCTCTTATTCTAAATAACACCACTACACCACCTTAACAAAATCAAACTAGCTTCCAGCTAATGCCAGTGCTTTTACATGCCTCACTTTCTTGCTTCCTGAGTAAATAACTTAGACACCAAGCATTGCACAGCAGAGGATTGAATAAACAGCCCTTTAGTACTATTACCTGTAAGATACTGAACCACAGAAACTGTTCTCCTTTCTTTAACAAATTGTCTGTTGGACACTCCAGCTATTCTTTTTGTCACTCTGAACCCTTACAGTTGTGCAGGCTGCCATTCACTTTAGCTGTTTGAGAAAAGGCCTTCTCTAAAATAACACCTACCTCTTGGAACTTCCTCCTTGAAAATGATATACAGATAGTTGGTATCCTATCTTTGAAAACAAATGCAAATGCTTTAGAAACACTGGATAAGGCTATTTTGCCAATGAAATACTTCTGCTAACAAACCTCACAGATTTATGTGTGCTTGCTGTTCTATGAATCCCACCGTGTTACATATATAGATCATTATGTACTTAATAACATTAATTAAAGAGCATCATTTATTGTTACATTCACTGAATAAATTCTTGATGCCAATGTTCTTATAATAACATTAACTCCTTTATTATCTTTGAAGTTAGCAATACTGTTTGCAGTCAGGGTCACTGTCAATCTTTTTAAGTTTTTTTTTTTTTTTTTGGTCATGTACCCGTGTTTAATTTCTGTATAATTGTTTCTTTGTGGCTGTTTATAAAACTGTATTGCCTTTATGGTATATAACTGTATTGCCTTTATGGCCCATAACATGACTGAAATGGGTCTTTCAGACCAACCCACCTACCCAGTCAACAAATAAAATAAAATAAATCTCTACAGAGAGCAGTACAGACAATGCCAGCTGTTATGAGAGCCCATTCCCCAATTACTGCCATATGAGCATTTGTACCACGGGCCATGGTAATTATCACAGCTTCAGTAGTAGAAACAAAAAACACTTCTGCACTCAAGTCACAGAGTCAGGCGTTGGCATGGTACACAACTGCTAAGCTACAGTATATAGTAAAACACTTTAATGACATATCTGGAAGTAGTTGACTTCTTCTCCCTACAATGACCATTTTTCACCAAATGAAATTCCCACATTGAATGGTACTTCTTGCAAGACCATCATGTTAGACAGTGACAATACATGGAAATCCTACAGGTAGTTCTAGAAGATAGGACCAGATGCATAGGTTCATAGGTAAGTACTAGGCTAGCTGTGCTTGTGGGCCATTCATAGGTTCACAAGTAAGTACTAGGCTAGCTGCCCTTATGGGCCATTCATAGGTTCATAGGTAAGTGCTAGGCTATCTGCCCTCGTGGGCCATTCATAGGTTCATAGGTAAGTACTAGGCTAGCTGTGCTTGTGGGCCATTCATAGGTTCACAGGTAAGTACTAGGCTAGCTGCCCTTGTGGGCCATTCATAGGTTCATAGGTAAGCACTATGCTAGCTGCTCTTGTGGGCCATTCATAGGTTCATAGGTAAGCACTATGCTAGCTGCTCTTGTGGGCCATTCATAGGTAAGTACTAGGCTAGCTGTGCTTGTGGGCCATTCATAGGTTCACAGGTAAGTACTAGGCTAGCTGCCCTTGTGGGCCATTCATAGGTTCATAGGTAAGCACTATGCTAGCTGCTCTTGTGGGCCATTCATAGGTTCATAGGTAAGTACTATGCTAGCTGCCCTTGTGAGCCATTCATAGGTAAATACTATGCTAGCTGCCCTTGAGGGCCATTCATAGGTTCATAGGTACGTTCTAGGCTAGCTGCCCTTGTGGGCTGTTCATAGGTAAGTTCTAGGCTAGCTGCCCTTGTGGGGTGTTCATAGGTAAGCACAAGACTAGCTGCCCTTGTAGGCCATTCATAGGTTCATAGGTAAGTACTAGGCTAGCTGCCCTTGTGGGCCATTCATAGGTAAGTACTACACTGTCTGCCTTTGTGGGCCAGTCATAGGTTCATAGGTAAGTACTAGGCTAGCTGCCCTTGAGGGCCATTCATGGGTTCATAGGTAAGCACTAGGCTAGCTGTCCTTGTGGGCCATTCATAGGTTGATAGGTAAGTACTAGGCTAGCTGCTCTTGTGGGTCATTCATAG
Source organism: Protopterus annectens (assembly GCF_019279795.1). Lineage (NCBI taxonomy): Eukaryota > Metazoa > Chordata > Ceratodontiformes > Protopteridae > Protopterus > Protopterus annectens. The sequence goes on along the minus strand of NC_056743.1, from coordinate 625,913,674 downwards.
GTAAGTACTAGTCTAGCTGCCATTGTAGGCCATTTAAGCCTAGCCAGTTTCCCCAGGTGAGAATTAAATCCTATACTTTTTGTCTGTGAGGTAAACATCTTTACCATTATGTTAACCCGCAATCCTTGCAGAACAATACAGAATGAATGTACCAATGGCATTAATAATGACACATTTCATAGTACTTTAAATGAGATCCAGAGGATTTTGGAAAGGTGTTCAGGCATTCTTTAACTGCAGTAATAGGATGCTTCCTACTTTAAAAGAAAAAAAAATCCCAGTTATTAGGAACTGATTGCTTATTCTATTTTGCTAATAATCTAGATTGGCTCTCAGTAAGTACATTTGTTATTTTTCAAATATCCCATATATTTACTACAGCAGTCCTTTGTCTTCTTTTAATTAACCTTAATTTATTTCATTCTAGATAACCTAAGCACCCTACTTGTATTATCTAATGTATTGCATTTGCTTAATGTTGCAAAGTGTGATGTTTCAGTAACTATATCTCTGGCCAGTGTATTTGTTGAAAAGGGTTTTTGGACGATTTCACTAATTTGATTGACAAATGGAAAAACTGAATTATATAAAACAGCCTTTAGTGATTTCCTCTCAACATTAGCAAAATTTATATGGGACTATGAAGTGATGTTTTTTAAATATCTATGTATTTCCTAAGGTACCCTGAATCTGTATGTGATATATTCTGGTGAAGGGAGATACGTTAATAGTGCTTTGTAAATAAGAATTTTGTGTGAGATGCATTAACCTCTCCGTGAATTGCAGTTAGTCTTTTTCTGTGTTTGAGATGTGCACAGTTGCTGTAAAGTCATGTGAGATGTTAATTCTGCTGGAGTCTTTGAATGTGAACTATTTTGCTTTTTTTTCAAAACAGTTTTCAAGAGAACAGAGTTTACGTCTGTGGAGAGGTCGCCGTGTGGGGAAGCAATACCCCAGTGTCAGTAGGATTTTCTTCTGTTTATATGGAGCAGTAGAAAACTTATTTTCTGAAATAAGACTGGAATTAACCTGAAAACTACTGTGCCTTCTTCTGAGCTAGTAAGCTTTATTTTATTTTATTTTTTTTTTTTTGCCAAAGCTGGCCTGGCCTTTGACCAACATGTGGCCAATGTAGTAAGAAGATCATTCTATGTCACTCAACTTATAAGTAACAGCATGGCATCCAAGTTCAAGGAAATCATAGTGCCACTTTATTCTGTCCTTATCAGACCCATCATTGAGTATAATGCCCCACTTCATAATGTACCTGACCAGACATAAGCAACAGTTGGAGCACCCACAAAGGTTCCTTACCAGGAGAATCCTTGGTTTAAACACATTGTATATGGATCGCCATAAAGCCTTATCGCTATACTCTTGTTTCCCTCAAATTACTGAGAGGTGATCTCTGCCTGGCAAACAAGGCATCATTAGATCCAGCTCTAATGGACATTTTGCACATCTGCAGAATTAACAGCACAAGAACCACTAGATCCAAGCATTTAAATTTTGCTTGTGACATAAATAAGACATGTTGGTGAGACAGAGATGTGTCTCAGAGGATTTCCATCCACGTGAAGCAGAGTCCATCCCTAACCTTATTTAAGCATAACCATGACCAATGGATGGGAAATTGGAAATTCACCACTGGTCTGGCCACCATGTCTCTGATGGAGGCAGAGGATGACAGTAATGCCCACATACTCTCTCCTAATAAACACCCATAATATATAGGGACACCACTGGGTTGAACTGCATGGCTAGGCTTATAAAGGCTCTTAGGTCATTAACCTATAAAGTGTATCATAAGAACGTCTAGGTCATATAAGTCTTGTATTTATCATCTGATGCTTTGCTTCAATGACTTTTTAAAAATATTTGCTAGTGTCTGTCTACTTATATGTTGAATCTGCTTATGTATAACACTATTTTATTTTAACCAAGTACACTTTTCATTAGTCATGTATTTTGAGTAATGGTGGCTGGAGAAAAAAATACACACAGTTTCTTATAATTCTTACTGCATTAAGTTCTCCAGTGAAGTGTTTGAATTGTTTGACAAAATACAGTAATCTTAGAGAAGACTACACATAGACATTGTGCAATTATTGTTTATTTTTTATGTGCTGGCAACATTTATTCATTCCCATTTGTCTTGGCTCTGAGGCACAGCAGACTATAAGGACAAAGGCAAAATTGTCAATTGTTTAAAGACATAGCACTGGGGAGCTACTGATTTTGAAACCTTGAAAAGTGCTTAGGTAATCCCTGGATAGTTTTTATGTAAGGAGCAGCATTCGGTCAGTTATTGGTGTCTTAGATGCAGTGGTGGCTGGCTGGTGACTTCAAATCAAAGGGGGCTGCAGGAGACAGCTGAATGGGTGCGGTCAATGGGAAGGGGTGCGGCCAACTAGAACGGGGAGGAGCTATGCTCAAAACCACAAAAACTAACTTTAATTAAATACGCTGCCCTGGGTGCCAACCGTCATTATGAGAGTCCAATCAAGACAAAATGAAGTGTAGAAGAAAAAAAATATTTCAATGCATTGGCTGCATGACAGCTTACTTAATATCTAGATGGAAACAAAAAGGTTGTGAGGCATGAAAACATAAATTACTTTTTAAATACGTTACTGGAATGCCAGTCAAAATCAAGTATAAGAAAAACAAGCAGCACTCAACTCAAACCACTTCTCCTTGCACTGCAGTTCTAATTATAATTTATATTCATCTTTATTAAAGTACCAAGTAACATGCTGAAAGTAGCAATCTCTGTAATACCCCCACTTGTAAAAATGTTTCTTATCCAAAAAAGACCTGCTGCCTGACAACTATCTACTTCTTTCATGGGGAAAACATGATCAAAGTAAAAAATGAAAGGCAAACAAGAAACAAGCTCAAGATACATTGCTTAAAGGATTACTGTAAAGGTTATGGACCACACATGATAGATTGGCATTCTGTTTAGTTTACGGCTAAAGCTTGCAGAGATGACTGGAAGTCTCTAACAAGTGTAATGAGCTTCTTAAAATAATGTAATCCTGTCCTTTATTACAAATACTGTCATATGCATTTCAATACCCAAGTCTTATGCATTATCTAGTTAAGTATTCTCTACATGGCAACAACAGAAAGGCTTTCAGTGTTAGCAATTCTTTAACAGTATGCTTATTAAAGCTTACTTGCATCTTATGATCTCAGACAAGCTTACCTGATGGTCATTAAAGCATTGCTACTTAAACACAGAGCAACAGGCACTTTTTGAGTAATAATAAGCATAAATCAACAGTACAAAAATATGACAGAAACCAGACCATTCTGAAAAATCAAGGGCAGATGGAAAGCCACTGTAGTACTTGTGTCTACCTTGGATGGGGGGATACTCTGCACATTTACACTGCATAACTGCTCCTTACCTTGCTTGGACACACCCAGAGTCACTACATGGGGGAGTGGGGTGCAACAAGTATGTCACAATTTGAAATGTCTCTGGCTGACTGTGATGGCCCTGACACATTTGTCATACCTCTCAACCTCAGAGCAAGAAATTTGGACAAAGCCATAGACAGAAGTGGGACAAAGGCCCAAAAATAAGGACAATTTTTAAATATTGCTCTTATAAACTTAGAAAGATAATAGAATAGTAGGTTTTGCATTAGTATGAGTTTTCTGAAGGGTATGAAATCTGAAACTCAAATGTCTGTCATTATTTTCCAACTTCAGTCTTTAATGATTTCCTACTGTTCTTCTTTCGGCTTTTCCCGGTTAGGGGCCGCCACAGCGGAACTCCGGTCTGCTAATGATTGGCAGTAGATTTTTACAGTGCTGAGGTGCCAGCCCAACCTTCAATGAAGGCATGCCCATTCATACATGTCTTTCGAACGCCACTCGACCGCGGGGAGGACATGCAGACTCCACACAGAAGGCACTCCAGCCGAGAATCGAATGGGAGAACCTCTTGCTGTGAGGCGACAATGCTACCGCTGCACCACCGTGGCTTGATTTGCCACTAATTTTCCAAAAAACACAATTTTATGAAAAATGGACCAAAAATGTGATGCAAAAATATAAAATAGCCACACAATACAGCTGGGAACCTGTGAAAGAAGGTACACTTTTTTAATATTAGTACTGCTAACTTGAGCAGCTGACAAAATAAAAGAATCTATATGCATTTCTGAAATAAAAGTAATCTATAATTATGATTATTACAGTTATTTCTTAATTGTAAACCCTTCATGTTTTCTTCCAAAATTGCTATTTTGCAGAGGGATTATTATGGCAAGAGCAACATTTTGAGCCAAAACTGGGGACAGTTGAAAGGTTTGGCTATGCCTAATTCTATAAAGCAATTTATTTGCATGTACCTGTCAACTTGTTAATGCAATAAATCAGGACAAGGCCAAATTTATTGGGGGAACATATAAACACTACTAAAAATTGCTCTTGTATAAACTGAGACAGTTGATAGAATAACAGGTCTTACTTTAGCATGCATTTTTCTGAAGGTTATGAAGTCTGAATCTCAGTATCTGTCATTATTTAGTGACTTAATTCCTAAATGATTTGCCAGAAAACCACAAATTGTATGTGGAACAAACCAAAAATAAGAAGCAAAAATCTATTAATTCTGTGAAAATCTGGACAGTTGGGAGGTATAGTTCAGCCGGGGCTGTCTTTGAGTTTGCCGCCCTTCCCCCTCACAAAATCATGGTCGAATGGATCCTCCCCCCTGCAACCATTCCAATGAACCATTACTTGGCTATTTCACCCCATTTACCATAAACACTAATGTGCATACTGCTTTACTTCTATGATGATTTGGACTTCATTTGAAAGTTTTATTTTCCATTTTATAGCACAAACACTAAGACGTCTGCTAAACAAAGCAATGCAGTCTCACAATGAAAACAGACTTAGCATTAAAACTTCTCTGCCCTTGAAACTCACATTCACTGAAAGAGCATTGAAACCCACATTCAAAGGAAATACATTTTGCCAATGGCAGATAAAGATTAACTTTGGGCTGTTTTCAAATCATAGGCCCCTTGCACATGAAACATACATGTGCTCTTTGATACACCTTCCTGATTGTACTAAATTATATTCCTTGTACAATATAGTACAGTTGTTAGAAGGCATTTTTAATTTATTGTTTTGAACATTTTTCCAGTAAATAATGAAACAAAATGCATGCACCAATAATGACAAAACTGCCCAATTCAAAACATTTTTCCAGTAAAGAATGAAACAAAATGCATGCACCAATAATGACAAAAATGCCCAATTCAGAACATTTCCATCATAAAAGTCTACTCAAACTTCTACAGTCCACCATTATCAGTAAATATGCACAATCTCTGAAGAAGTAAAAGTCATCTAAATAATTCCACATTAAAGAAATCTGTAACTAATGAAGAGGTTGCTGCTAGCAAACAACTTTACATTTCATTGTTTCATCTACAAAAAGAGTGCCTGTTGTCCTTGAGCAATAAATTGCCTATGTTGCATTAAAAAATGATAAGCTAGTAATATTGCAATAGGGAATGGATGGCAAACTGATAACAGGTTCATAGTTACTAGGTATTTTCACCAGAAAGGACTGCAGCATCCACCCCCTTTCCAACACAGTACAGTATCAGCAATGCATCTACCTACTGTGGGAGTAGAACCCACAGTCTTCTGCATCAAAACCAAATGCACTACCTGTTGTGCTATTAACAATGCAAGCAGACTCAGCATAAGCAGCACTAAACTTTTGTTCCCCTGCAGCTCTCAGCTTCTTGTAAAATCTACTTGACACTCAGCTGTATCTCTGAACTTTGCAGCACAAGAAATCTGGAAAAAGACAAAATTTATTGGGGGGGGGGACAAAAGCCCAAAAACCAGGGATACATTTTAAACATTGCTTGTATAATGTTGGAAAGTAGTTAGAATAAAATGCTGTACTACCACCATACATTTCCTTGCCAACTATTGAACCCAGGACCCTGTGCAAAACAGTCAGAGCAACATGCCACTATGCCAAATCATCTGTTTTATGAAAGAGAGGAAGACTGAAACTTAAATGGCTACCATTTAGTGAATTCAGTTCTTACCATAGCTGTCAACATCTTAGCACAAAACACCTGAAAAAAGCCAATAGTGGGGGAATACAGCCCCCAAACATATTCAGTTCTCATCATAGCTCTCAACCTGTTAGCAAAAAACACGTAGACAAGACAAAGCCAGTAATGGGGGAATACAGCCCCCAAACATATTCAGTGAATTTAGTTCTCACCATAGCTCCCAACCTTAGCACAAAAAACCTGGACGAAGCCAATAATAGGGGAATACAGTCCTAAAAATAGGGACAAATTTCAAATATCCATCTTATAAACTTCGAAAATTGCTAGAATAAAAGGTTTTGTGTTACCATGAACTTTCTGAAGAATATGAAGTCTGAAATTCAAATGCTTGTCATTTTTATTTAACATTTGTTAACCAGGAAAGTCTGACTTGGAACAAAAGCCAATTTTTGGCAGAGGCCCAGGGAGAAACACTCCAGACACATGTCTTTGTAAGATGGGAGGACACCAGAGCAAACCCACACAAACACAGAGAGGACATGCAGACTCCACACAGAAGGCACTCCAGCCAAGAATCAAACCAGAGAACCTGTGGCTGTACGGCAACAATGCTACCAGTGTGCTACTGCACCACTGACTGTGTCAAGAAACAAAAATACAGAAACCATAGATATTATGAGGAACAGAACAAATATGAGGCAAAAATCTGCAAATTTTTTACAAATAGTGGTGGGTAGGAAATGCAGGCTTTTGTCACTTGTAGCAACTGGGGCATTACACACATGCACACACACACACACACACACACACACCCTCCTACCTGTTAATCCACGTGCAGCAGAAATCATCCATTGCAGTCGATACACACACACATACACACACACACACCATATAGAATGTCAGACACCTATACATAAAGGAAGTCCAAAAAGCCCGTGACAATGAGCTGTATCCATCCTCCAGCAAGAAAGCCCTTCCCCTTCCATGATGCTCCTTCCTGTGAGAGCACCAGCCTGTGGACGTTGTAGTCCAATCCCCTTTCTGTCTATGCAGTTGTAACTGCATAGACTTCTGGTAAATTTGCAAATGCAATGTTGTCTTCCTAATCCAGACTGCTGGTAAAGACAGTCTGGATTCTGTGAGCATGCTCCAGACTGATTCACCAGCAGTCCGGATAGTGGGAAATGCTGCGAGTGCACATGCGCGATGGTCCTGGACTCGTTTAATTTTTATTTTGTTATTTTCTTTTCATTTTTGTTTTATTTCTGTTTATTTTTACAGCTGGGGGGCTGCAGTCCAATAGCACGCGCTGCCCCTGCTTAGATGGCCAGTGTGGGATCTAGATCGTTGCCATTGGTCAAATATATGTGGCTGATCTGAGTCAGTTATTTGTTACTGGCATGTGAGAAGCAGTTATAGAGCTGGTATTGCAGTACATCGTAAAGATTGCCATCTTTATAACCTCCACAAACACCGGAAGAGGCCCCCTTTTGATTTTTGCTCTTGTCAGTACATCTTTAGAGCTAAAACTGCTCAATAAGGTCAAAAGTAAGTTCTCAGCTTATGTAGACCAATTGCTATCCAGATTTATCAGGTCATCATCTGCATATATTGCCATGTCAGTACAAATTATAAATTCCTGAATGAAAGGTGCCAGGTATATGGGAGAACAACATTATCACCATAGAAAAGGAAATGTTCATCTTATCTAACTAAATGCTTCCACCAGTACATAATTTTGGCCAACATCCAGCATGGGCACAGTTCTGGCCATGGAGTCGATATTGCTCTTACAAAACTTACTGACTCAGTATTTATGCTCACATGGGCAAAAACAGGTATGATAGGACATTTATCTTCGACTTCTGTAAGAGACTCTACATGATAAATCACCTACCTATTACATCTTTCCAGACAGACGGGGGAAAGCTTTCTAATAAAATCCATTGCATGGTTATTAGATAGGGCAGAAGCATTGCATTTACAGTCCACCAATTGTGGTCCATCAGTGCTGGATACTGCAGTTCTCCAAAGCCTCTGTTCTTGGATTCTTGTTCCCTGTATAGGAACAGATTAAGATGGTACACTAGAGAAATGCAGTTTATCCAGTACAGTATGATTATGCACTGCTTTACACCTCAGCCTCCTTCAACTGCAAAATGCTCTGTAGGAAGGCTCTGGCGTGGCTTCAGATTGTAGACTTATCATGAGGTCTGGTAAATGTGGAGTAAGTGTAACACTATGGGGGTGAAAAAACATTTCCTACGCAGATAGTCATCGCATTATATGTCACTGCTACCTCTGGTAAAGCACATGAAACTACACAATAAGTAAAGTATTTTGACTGCATGTTACATGACAAAATGCCCACAGGCTCACATGACAGCATTTTCATTGAGAACCTGTGACAGCAATGTGTTGCCTTGTGGATGAATAAAATCTGTTTTGCAAGTGAGGCCAAAATGAAAACAACATAGGCTATGCTACTCCCAAAAATACTCTTTAGATGTTTTACTGTTCCACATCTACCCTTCACTGTTCTGGACAATGTGACTGGTCTGTACTGTAGGGTAGGCAGATTTGTAGTAGAATTCAAACTGTCTTTGCTAGTTAATACAGACTCATTGGTGACAGAATGTCAGGGTTAAATCAGACTGTCACAAATTATGTTACCATTCTGAGTCCAGTATAAAAATGATACCCACGCCTTACTAGACCACCAAGGTGTATAACCAATAAAAAACATGTATAGCCAGTGAAGACCGTGTATAACCAATGAAGATCATTCATAACCAATGAGAACCAGTATGGTAATCCAACTCCTTAATGCTACACATTCCATGCAGATTAAATAAAGTTGCTGATAGTCTTCAACACTGCTGTACCCCGTATGTGGTGCTGTTTACCATATATGGTAAGGTTCTAAAACACTGAAGGCAATTTTAGAAATGACCTCAAGGCACATCTAGCTAGTGAATCAGCACCTCTTCTGTGTTATCACATTGCTGCTTGAAGCAAGTGAACAAGCCTCTTAATCGGAGAGTGCATCTGTATCACCCTGGAAAACAAGCAGTTATACCTTGTGGGTTTCCCACCCTAAGAAATAAATAAAATAATTTGCATGATACTAAATGGCACTGCATCTGTGTTCAACTGCTTCTCCAAGTAGCATCCAGCTATCAGACCAAGGACAGTAACACAGGAAGCCTCAGCCAAAATGCTTCTATGTACATACATATTTTAACCACTGGTTCTCTATGAGTCTGAAAGGCTTACTGCAATATGAAGTCTTAATCTCAAAGGTTAACACATCATGGTGAGCCCTAGTGATTCAGAGTTTGCTCTTCTGTTTCCAGTGGTTGAAACCTGAGACTCACTCTTCCAACAGTTATTTGTTTTGCAGGGAGTAAAAAGTACATGTCATCTTTTGATGCTGTAAAACCCATTCATCTCTGTGGTACTGGTCATGGCTCTTAACACAGCTACACATAAATACAGAAGAATCGTATGTGTGTGTCTCTCTCTCTGTCTCTCTTTCTGTAGGGGCATGAATGAAGCTGAATGTGTATGCGTATGTGCGCATGTGTGTGCATGTCTGCATAGTCTCACTACAGGAGGCAAGTAAGCTCTGAGTTCACACACGTGTGTGTGTTTATAGAAGCATGCATATGGGGAGGTGTGAGTGACAGGTTCCACAAATGTCAGCATGTCAGTAGATGTGTGTGTGTGTGTGTGTGTGTGTGTATGTGTATGTATGTGTATGTGTGTGCGTGCGCGGGCATGCACATGTGTGTGTATGTGTGTGTGTGTGTTTTGAGCATCTGCAATTCCTGGGCTGGTAGGGATTCCACTATGGTGGTCAGGTCTGACAGTGCATTGTTTGATTCAGAGACATGGTAATTAGTTGCAAATCTCTGTGTGGCTTTACCTTGTCTCTGAAATGGAGTTTCTTCCATCATGCTAGTGGACTAACCCATATTAGCCAATCAGCACGTGTATAAAGAATTTCTCAGAATATCTCCCAGTGACTCTTCTATTTTAAAGTAGTGGACTGTCTTCATCTAGCAACTGAGTTGCTGCTCTGTCACCTCAGTCTGTCTCTTTGTGTGTTACTGAGATCTTAATGCAGTGTCTAGTTTCTCTAAAAAATATTTGTATCTTCTTGAGAAAGAATGAAAGCAAGCAATTGTTTATTCTTGTATGTAGAGGAATTACCATGTAGTGTGTATTTCTACAATGTTTTATTTACTATGTAAGTTGCTGCTTTCTGGCTTGGTCCCCTGCACATCAAAGTCAAACAGAACAGACAAACTAGTCTGACTTAGTCTGGCTGCTTTTATATGTACTCATCCCTAAAATGAACTGAGTGGAATGTTGATTTCATGATGTGGTTATTATGTATGTAACTTGCCTGATCGTTCTGTTTGCACTGCTGTTCTTAAAGACATATGTATGGGAAATTATACTTATCTCCAACTTTTTTTGTGTTTATTATATATTTGTGCTATATCTTAGAAATTCTCTGTACAAGACTCCACTCAAAATGGAAATTTCCAAAAAGACATTTTTAGTCAAAAATGTATTTATGGTTTTGAGGAAGTTAGATAAACTGTTTCTGTAGTAGAAATGGGAATTGTCCAGGTTCTTGGCCAATTCCTTTCATGACTATAGTAATACCAGTTTTATGTAAGCTAGGCAGCCAGCAGGGTCAAGGAAGTTTCTCCTTTTTCCTGCTGTTTTCCGATCTCTGTGCTGGTATATTTAAGTTGCAGCAGGTGTAGTGGTTCAGGCGGGCTTTTTTTTTTTTTTTTTTTGCTGTTGACTAAACATTTTGTTGCTGTAAATTTATCAATAGAATGTTAGTTAACAAAGTGAGTTTTTGATGTTTGCTTATATATTAATGCTTACATACACTGATTCACCATTTTGTAAGTCACCAGAAGATGCTCAATATTTTGGAATTACCCATATAAATCTCCCTTTGAGCATAGCCTCTGAGAGGTAAGACATCTTCAAAAGGGGTTTTCTTGATAAGCCTTCACAGGGTACTAAGGGTCAAAAGCCTTCTTTTCCTCACAAATCCACTTCTATTTGACATTCAACCACATCTGCCCCTTGACCAGATTCTTCTTACCCTCAGACTGACTATGCCTTTTCCAGTATAGCAACAAATCATCACAAATTCCTGGGTGTTTTCCATCATTCAAAAAGGTTATTTCATGATATGGAATTCCTTTTCTCCCTTTTCAGGCATTGCCCAACCTCCTCTTTTAAGATCTTCCTCACTTTCCTGTGATTCTTCAAGACCTTCTGATGCAAGGAACCACTCAGCTTATTCTACCATCTCAGCACAGCAAAGAGTTTTATTCCAGAATGTTCCTGGTTCCCAGGAAGGAGGTTTCATGGAGGCCCATTCTGGATCTCTCCTTTCTCAACACATTTCTAAAATTCCCCTCATTCAAGATGTTGATTCTCCAGTCTCTGTTTCCTCTGTTGCTTCCTCACTTCCTCAGGCATTCCTGGAGGATATAGATCTGAAGGATGCCTGCCTTCACATTCCTATGCACCCTTTCTTCAGGAATTTTTTAAGTTTCTTTGTTTCCTTCTGGCATTATCAGTTCTCTGCTTTGCTTTTTGGACTTTCTACAGCTCCAAGAGATTTTACCAAATGTCTGGTCCCCAGTGGTAGCCTTCTGCAGACTTTACAGAGTTGAGATCCTCTCTTATTTAGATGATCTTCTGATTCAAGCCCCCTTTTAGCAGTGTCTGCCTCAGGATCTAGAATATATTATGTTTATTCTCCACAGTGTGGGGTTCACTTTAAATCTGAAAAAAGTATTTTTTTTATCTTTTCTCAGGATCAATATTTTCTGGGTTGCAGGATTCAGACCTTGCCAATGCTGTTATGCCTGCAAGAACATTTCTTTGAGCTTTGGGTTTCATGACATCCATCGTTACTTTAGTCTTCTTTGTCCGACTCTACATGAGGATGTTTCAATGGTATCACAAAACTGTTTGGCTTCAACACTGCCATCTTCTGGACTTTCTCATTCCTTTCTTGCCTTGTCTCAAACTTGAGTTCCTCTGGTGGATTCATCACATTTCTCTAAATCCTGGTCTGCCTTTCCAAGTTCCACTCCACACTTAGGACCGGTATACAGATGTTACAGATCAGGGTTTGGGATCTTCTTTCAATGGCATCAGGGTTCAGAGAGCCTGGTCTTCCCAGAAAGTGACAGACCACATCAACATCAAAGAAATGAGAGTTGTGATTATGGGTTTTCATGCTTTGCACTCTCTTTCGTCCCAGGTCCTTTGTGAATTTTCACAGACAGCACCACCGTTGTGTTGCACATAAACAAGCAAGGGGGGCATAAAATCATACCTTCCTTGCAGACTGGTTCTTCAGGTTTTGAATTTTGTGATTTACCATCAACTGACCCTTCTGGTGGTCTACATTCTGTCAGAGCACAGTCTAGTGACAGACAACCTAAGTAGCTCCAGGGCAAATCCTCATGAATGGATGCTTCCTTCACAGGGAGGTATTCCTGGACATTGTACATTGGTGGGGTACTCCTCAAGTAGATTTTTTTGACTCCCCTCTGAATAGGAAACTTCCCAGGTTTCCAGATTGCCATGTTCTCTGGCTTGGAAAGTGGACACCATAGGATCATAGGAGATTACTAGGCTAATGGCCCTAGGGCCCTTACAAGCATAGCCAAGAGTTTATCCCCCAAAAGAAGCCTCAGACAGCACCTGTCAATGAGGGGCACAGGTGGAACCCCTGGGACAAATTTGTGGTTTCCCATCCACTCATCAAGGTTGCACTTGAAGAGGGTTAGTGAGGTACTCTGTTTGATGTGCATGGAAAGTCTGTTACAGAGACAGGGCAGCCTCTGGGAGACAAACCTGTCTCTTCAGCAGGTTTTGTTGATGTCACATATTAGATTTAAGCCTTTTGACTGGGTAATGCATGAGGAGTTAGACTTATAGATATGGAGCATCTCTAGTAGAGCAGGGTCTGAGATTGCCTTGTAGGTGAGACACAGATCACATCTGAGCAATCTGTACGATACCAAGTAGAGTGATAGCGATTTGAGCCTGTCCACATAGGACAGGTGTTGGAAACCATGGATTCTCTTTGTGAGGTATTTCTGTGGCCTTTTCAGTTGGTGCAGGTGTTTGGAGAGGTACATACCAAATGGGGCTTTGTACTCAATTATTGGCCTAATGAGGGAGGAGTACAGAGCGGTAATAACCTCCTTTTTTCTGGATGCAATCCCTTTACTTATGAGATGAACCAAGTAAAAGGCTTTTCTGACCACTGCTGCTACATGATGGTCAAATGCAAGATTGTCAACCTCTGTACCCAGGTCTTTCACCATAGGTTGTGTGCCTAGAGGGTTGCCATTGATATGGTAATCAGTAGGGGTTGTGTTTTTGCTGAATGGTATGATAATACATTTTTTTGCATTTAACTTAAGGCCATCACTTTGGCACCAGTCATCTGTTGCTGTGAGACCCTCTTGTAGTATGTTAACATCATTTGAGGAGTCAATGACAGCACCCAACCTGCAGTCGTCCTCAGACTTGGTCAGCCACAGGCCTTTTGTCTTTGCTTGGACCTCTGAGAAGTACATTCCAAACAATAGGGGACCCAGGACAGATTCCTGGGGAACACCACTAGTGACAGGTTTACTGTCAGAGGTGGTAGCATTTAATTTGACCTTGTGGGTCCTATCAGTGAGCCAGTTGGCCACACACCTGATAAGATATGGATTTATACCAAGTTGTGTTAGCTTTTTGATGATGCCCGAGTGGGAGATTGTGTTAAAGGCTTTGGCCAAGTAAAGGTAAGCTGTATATTCTGACTTTCCCCTCATCCAGTGCCTTGGTGACAGTCTCAAAAAGGTCAGCCAGGTTCAGTAGGCAAGATCTGCCCTTGATGAATCCGAACTGGGTGGGGTGAAGTGCTTGGAGATTGCCTATGTCCTTGTTTATGAGGTCAATAATAATACTCTCCTTGGCCTTACAGATCAGACTTGTCAAGCTAATGGGGTGATAGTTTCCAGGGTCAGTAGTGGCATCACTTTTGTGCAAGGGGATGACAATGGCAGTTCTCCACTCTGCTGGAATGAAGCCTGTACTTAGGCTATGGTTGAATAGGGTGCCCAATGGTGAAGCCAGTTCTTGTTGGAGGTGGTGCAGAAGACATCCTAGGATACTATCCGGTCCCATGGAAGCTGTGTTCTTTGCCTTGGACAGGGCCTTTAACACTTGATCTACAGAGATGTGAGGTGTGGGGCAAGTATCGGGGATGTCGAATGGGCCTTTGGGGGGACATGGGCGGTGAAGTTTTCACTGAACCTATCTGCTAGCAGGTTGGCTAAGTCAACAGGATCAGTGTAAGTGGTAGCATTAAGAACTAATTCGGAACAAACCTGGGCATTGCCATTGAGGTTTTTCACGTAACTGAAAAAGGCTTTGTGGGTTAGCCTTTGTTTTGGAGGCTAGTTTCAATTCATAACTGGCTTTGGAGGTTATCACTAGTGATCTAATTTGCTTGTTGAGGCTAAGGAGGGAGTTTTTCCAATTGGGAATTTGTGCCTTTTTACCCTTGGACAATAGTTTTTTCCTTTTGTTGTAAAGCTTGTTGATAGAGGATGTCTACCAGATAGGTTTGTGTTTCCTCGAGGAAAGCGTTTTCGTTCTGTTGGGTATGGCTGAGTACATGCAGTTGCACAGGTACTTGTATACTGACATACTGTTCAGCATATCTGTCTGCATCCTCTGAGGGGGGTGGTGGTGTGAAGCTACTGATACCCTCCCTTAAAAGGTTGTAGGCAGTTTTTGAGAAGTTTTTTAGCCTAGTTACAGCTGGGGGGGGGGGGATTGAATGGGATAGACACTTTGAATGAGACAGACCAATGGTCTGATCTCACCAGGGAAGAACTTACTATGGGGGTGGTGCAGGGGTCACCCAGGTTGGTGAGAACCAAGTCTAGAATGCTATCTCCCTTTATGGAGGATGAGACAAGCTGGTCTAGTGCAGTAGAATTGATGAAGTCAAGGAATCGTTTGGTGAGTGTATTAGAGCAGGAATAGTTCACCCAGTTTATGGCGGGGTAGTTGAAGTCACCAAGGATCAGGGTATTAGGGGGTACCTTGATGGAGTCAAGTAGGTCCAGGTAGGAGGATTGGGTGTCCTGAGTCATGGAGATGGGGTCTATAGCTGGCTATAACTTGGATGGATGTCTTGCCAATTGTCAGTTGCACCTGGTGAAGTTCTAGTGCATCATGCTGGCAAACCAGTCTGGGGGTGTGCTTGTCTTTAATGAAAATAGAAACTCCACCACCCTTAGGCTTCCCAATCTTACTTTGGGGTCAGAATGTGTGGAATGAGGTATAGCCTGATATGCAGCCTTGAACCAAGTTTCCATGACTGCACAGACGCATCTTCCAGTGCTAGGAGAGCCTCCAGTGAGTGCATTTTCAGGTTAAGGCTCCTAGCGTTAAGCAGCATGACCTTCAATTTGCTTTTTTGACAGATATTTTCTGTTGGAAGATTTGTTTCTGGGACATTGAAAAATGCACAATGGGGGAGGCAAGAGCCTTTGCCAGAATCCTGAATCCCAGGAGTGATAAGTGGAGGCCATCTCTGGCAAAGCACCGAGGCCTGTCAACCATGTCATCCCAGGCAGACAGATACTGGATCCCCTTGGAATGACACCATAAACTAAGCCAGTTGTTGAAGTCGATTATTTTTTGTTGGTATTGTGGTCTCATTCTTGGGAGGCAAGAGCCTTTGCCAGAATCCTGAATCCCAGGAGTGATAAGTGGAGGCCATCTTTGGCAAAAAAACGAGGCCTGTCAACCATGTCATCCCAGGCAGACAGATACTGGATCCCCTTGGAATGACACCATAAATTAAGCCAGTTGTTGAAGTCGATTATTTTTTGTTGGTATTGTGGTCTCATTCTTGGTGAAGGTAGGATACTGCTTAGGGCTAGGGTCATACCTGCCTGGGACACATACTCCGACAGCTCAATCATGTCTCTCTTCGTATAGTCCAGGGAGGTACGTCTTAAGTCATTCACACCAACATGAACAATGACAGAGTCATACTTGTACCTGTTGTGTAGAGACTTAAGTGCATGCATGATGTGGAGGATTCTGGTACCTGACAAACAACTGACAGTGATCTTCTCCTTGTCGAACCTGTTGAGGGGGACATTGGTGTGTCTCACAATTGAGTCACCAATGACTAGTATGACTACTGTTGTGCCTTATGGGCTGTGTGAGTTTATTGTTATGCCTTATGGGATGTGTTTGTGAGACACTGGTGTGTTGTCTGCTGCCTGTGATGTGTTTTATGTTGTGTGTGTAATGTTTGTGAGTGTGTTTTGGAGGTCTCTTATGTTTAGGTAAGTTTTTATTGAGTACTTTGTACAGGTGTGTGTGTGTTGTGCTTTACTGAGAATCAGGAACTGCCTTAGGTCAACTGGTGCCCTAGGCAAAAGGGCTGCATGGCACCCCCTGCCACACCACCCGGTCCCCCCATCCTGGTCTACTTAGACCAAATAAATACCAGAAAAGCAGCCCTGCTAGAGTGATGCTCTAGGCGGCCACCTATTTGGCCTATGCCTAAGGCCGGCTATCATGAGGATCTCTGTATAGGTGGGTATGTATGGCTGTCCCTCTCTTCCTCGGTTACCAAAAGTCCTGCACAAGATCATATGGAACAGGCCCAGAATCTTGCTGGTGACTCCCTTTTGGTCCAGATGGTACAGGATCCCCCTTCTATTTCACCTGACCAGAGGCAATAATCACAAGTTACCTCACTGGATGGATCTTCTCACACAGGAGAAGGGATATCTTGTTCACTCTTCATTTGACTCTTTGGTTAATAGGGTTTTACTTCCTTTTTGACACCAAATTTCTGAGGATGTGGTTCTGGTTTTGTTGGTGGCCAGAAAACCCATGACTAGAAAATCCTATGTGGCTAAGTGGAGGAGATTTTCTATTTGAAGTCAGAGATATGAACTAGACTCTATGCACACATACATACATACATATATATATATATATATATATATATATATATATATATATATATATATATATATACACACACACACACACACATATATATATATATATATATATATACATATACACACACACACACACACACGCACACACACACACGTGTGCCAGTGTACAAGAACAAAGGAAACATCCGCACTGTGGGCAGTACAGAGGTATCAAACTCCAGTTACATTGCATGAAGGTTCTGGAAAGGATGACTGATAAATGGACACACAGAGTAGTAGAATGTAAGATGGGAGATGAGTAGTTCAGATTCAGATCAGAATGCAGCACAACTGACCCGATGCTTGCAGTGAAACAGTTAAGAAGCTATAGATGAGGAGAGAGTCCAACTGGGTATTCCTAGACTTGTAAAAAGCGTATGACAAGGTTCCAAGAAAGCTGATTTGGGCAGTACTGCGGTGGTTCGAAGTCCCAGAAACATTGGTAGAATTAGTGCAGGCTATGTACAAGGACCCAATGACAATGAGTGGGTCTGCAGCAGGGTTCAGCTGTGAGCCCACTGTTGTTCATACTGGTGATGGAGTACATTAGCAAACAAGTTGGAGGGGACAGATCAACAAAGTTGCTCTATGCAAACAATGTGGCATTACAGGCAGACCCTGAACAAGGACTTCAGCAAAGGATAGGGGAATGGAAAGCAAAACTGAAGGTACATGGGATAAAACTAAGCACATACAAGACAGTTGTAATGGCAGCAAATTAGGGAAATCAGATGAAGCTGAGAATTGAAACAGAAGGGAAGATAGTTGAACAGGTTAAGAGCTTCAAGTACTGAGGGGGCTGAGGAAAGAGAAGTCTGAATGTAGAGATCAAAGCTAGAATCAGAGGGGCTGCAGTCAACTGGCATAGAGTCTTAGGTATAGTGAATGACAGAAGAATGCCAAAGAAGCTGAAAGGTAAGGTGTACAAGAAGTGGTGCAACCAGCACTGCTGTATGGTACAGTAACCTAGGCAGTAAAGGCAGAACAGATGAAGCTAGAGGTGATGAAAATGACGTGCTTGAGAAGGGTGGTAGGATGCACACTGTGGGACAGATGAAGAAATGAGGACATAAGAACAGAAACTAAAGTAGCTCCAATTGCAAAAAAAGATCAAAGAGAACAGATTATTCTGGTTTAGACATGCGCAGAAAAGCAGAAGACAATCTGATAAAGATGTGAGACAGGCAGGAAGAAGGTAAGAGGAAATGAGGATATCCAGTAAAGAGGAGGATGGATTGTGTGAGAGAAGATCTGAGACAGTCAGGCATGAGTGGCATTGAATTGAGAGAGATGGCAACAGTTAACACGAGACCCCAACCCCATGCAGAAATGGGAAAAGGGGTTGATGATGTATAGAGACACACACACACACACACACACACACACACACACACACACACACACACACACACACACACACACAGTTGTATATGACACACACACACACACGCAGTTGTATATGACACGCGCGCACACACACACACACACACACACACACACACACACACACACACACACACACACACACACACACAGTTGTATATGACACACACACACACACACACAGTTGTATATGACACACACACACACACACACACAGTTGTATATGACACACACACACAGTTGTATATGACACACACACACACAGTTGTATATGACACACATACACAGTTGTATATGACACACACACAGTTGTATATGACACACACACACACAGTTGTATATGACACACACACAGTTGTATATGATACACACACACACAGTTGTATATGATATATACACACACACACACACACACGCACACACAGAGTTGTATATGACACACACACACACACACACACACACACACACACACACACACACACACACACACACACACACAGTTGTATATGACACACACACAGACACACAGTTGTATATGACACACACACAGTTGTATATGATACACACACACACACACACACACAGTTGTATATGATACACACACACACACACACACACACAGTTGTATATGATACACACACACACACACACACAGTTGTATTTGACACACACACACACACACACACACACACACACACACACACACACACACACACACACACACACACACACACTACAGCACAAAGAAACCTAGCAGTGGGCAGGAAAATACTGGAATGTCACATTGCATGTTAAACTACTGTTGACAGAGTTATACATGTAAATACCATGTTTAAGTCCCACATGTATTATGAGTAACAAGGAATTGTATTACTTCATGTTCATAAGAAAATTAACTGAGCCAAGAAAGCATCTCAGTCATTTTTAAACTGATATTAAACAGCAGCTGTTTCTCTTATAACCTAGTAACCCACTCCACATTTTCAGTGGTATTTGGGTAACAGAGATGTTCTGCTTAACAATATTTATTACAATTTTAAAGGCAGAGGCATGATTTTGTATCTTATATATATTGGCGAGTTATGCATTTCTAAACAGGCAGTCCAATTTGGATTTAAACCTTTGTAAATTCAAATGACATACCTAAGACAACTTCTGATTATCTTTATTGAGAGAAATTTGTTTTGTCAAGTTTATGTTTCCTTGTCCCAATGAATTATTTTCATAGCTGAATAAGAGACGAAAAGAAAAGCAAAGAAAAAGTACGATGTTCTTTAATGGACATGACATAGGTCATAAAGGGTGACTAACGCACATTGTTTATGAGTGCTGTAGTGTTTGAGAATAAAGCTGCACATGTAACAATCTTTTTCCATTTGGTGGTAATATTAATATAAAAGATAAATGTATTTACTGTTTTGCCCAGATATCTCATGTATTACTTCTTGCAAAAGATGGAAGTTTAAAGTTTAAATAAAAAAAAAGAGTGGTATCAGATGGACCAGAGAAAAATGTTATTAATGCCGTTATATGCGTATGCAGAACTGTTCACAGAAATCACGTACAAGCATGCGAATAGCTGCATAGAGGCAGCTGTACCCACTAGGATGAAGCACAGAGCTTACTCAAAAAAAAAAAAAACAAGCCACCCTGGTTGAATCACAAAATTAATCAGATGTATAACAGGAGGAAGAAAATCATAGCAAAAATTAGGAGGTGCAGCACCCAGCAGGATAAAAGCACTCTCATCAAACTAAATAAATAACTCAGAGGACAAATAAAGTCTGCCAAAGCCAAATTTGAGGTAAGTTTGGCCTCCCAGGCCAAGGACAACCACAAAGTATTTTTTAGCTATGTCTACAACCTCAAAGGCAATACACAATTGTGTGCAAAGCTCATTGTAAATGGAGCCACCTATACTGAGACAGAAGATATAGCAAACCTCCTGGCTGATACATTTAGCTCCAACTTTGCTCCTCTCTTCCCCCTCAAACTTCCCTCAGGAAATATCATCAAATATAACTCCCCTCTACTACCACTAGGGAACAGGTCCTTAATGCTCTCTCTAAGACCAAGAACACTGCATCAATGGGCTCAGACAATATCCCAGGATGCCTTCTAAACAGCATGAGACATGACCTATCAGGGCCTCTGGAATTACTATTTAACTGAAGCCTCCAAACAGGCTTAGTGCCTCATGAATGGATTAAGGCAACAGTCATCCTTCTGCGCAATGGTGGGCCATCTACAGAACATGCAAACTACAGACCCATAAATCTCACTAGTCTTATATGTAAAGCCATGAAAAGAATTATCATGGAGATGATCAATGGAGATATAGTAAACCTCCAGAAACTGGACCCAACCCAGTTTGGTTTTGTCAAGGGAAGATCATGCCTACTCATCCTTGTGGACTTCTTTGAGAAGGTCACCAAAGCAATGGATGAGGGCAAAATCGTTCACACTGCCTAACTTGACCTGGCCAAGGCATTTGACACAATACTCCACTCGGGCATTGTTGACAAACTCAAGAGGTTAGGTACAAACTCGTATGTCACCCGGTGGATAGCCAACTGGGTCACAGACAGGACTCAGGAAATTAGAATTACAGAGTCCACTTCTACAAAGAGGCTGGTCACAAGTGGAGTCTCTCAGGGATCAATCCTTGGACCGCTCCTTTTGGTATTTACTTCTCAGAAGTCAAGGCCAATCTTAGTGGTCTCTGGCTGACTAAATGTGCAGATGATTGCAAATTAGGAGCTGTCATTAAATCTCATACTGGCACAAATGTTCTCCAGGAGGGGCTGACACAGGCAAACTGGTGTCAGAGCCATGGACTAAAACTATATGTCAAGAAATGCATAATAGTATCCTTTGGGAAGTCATCCATCCCTGGTAACTATCATATTGACAACACACCCATTAGAGTTGACCCAGTTGTCAGGGACTTAGGGACACACATAGATAGTAATCTCATGTCTCTACAGTGGTGAGGAAATCATTCTATGTTGTGTAACTGATAAACAAAGGTACGGCATCTAAGTCCAAGAAAGTCATTGCTCTACTGTATTCGGTATTCATTAGACCTATCATTAAGTACAGTGCCCCCTTGGTATGTAACCAGGCATATCCAACAAATGGAATGTCCACAGAGGTTCCTCACTAAAAGAATACAGGGCGTAAGTAATATGTCCTTTGCTGACTGCCTGAAGGCCCTATCCCTGTATTCTGTCTCCTCCAGGCTTTTGAGGGGAGATTTATGCCTGGCATTCAGGCATTGTCAGACCCCACTCTGATGGACCTCCTGCATATCAACAAAACAAACAGTACCAGAATTACCCATTCTAAAGACTTAAACCTTATCTGTGATATCAAAGAGACCTGCTGGAGAGATAGGTATGCATCCCAGAGACTACCCCATCTATGGAACAGGCTCCCCATCCATGTGAAGCAGAGTTCCTCCCTAACCCAATTCAAGTGCAACTTGGGATGTCAGAACTTGTCAGAGATTTGGGATACATGGCTAGGCTTAAAAATGCCCTTGTGGTCATTAGCCTAGTAAACACCTATGAACCTATATTAATGCCAGTGGCAGATGGTAATAAAATATTACATGTTCTGTGTGAAATGGACATCTTTAGTAATTTTAAACACATTTTATTAAATTATCACTTAAGACGTAGGCAGACATACAATAATAGAAATACAACAGATTTATAAAAACATTATGTAGACAGTGAAACCTTGGGCCATTTGGAAAAATAAGCAACCGAGGAAGTGTGAAAATATAAAAAACAAAATCTAGAGAATTTTGAAAGGTACAAAAAAGAAATATGGACATGGGAAAGCATAAAAAGAGAGATCTAATATGATGCAATATTTATGCAAAAGAGAAAGCCAAATTAATCAACACAAAAAAGTAGTCTCAAAGATATTTGAAGAGAAATATAGGCAAAGGCATCCAGATATGAAAAATTTCACAATAAAAAATAAGATCACAAAAAGGGAATGTAGAACAGAAGATTAGTAAAGTAGAAGTTGAAAAAATAGAAGCTGAAGTTATAGAATACTTGCAAAGTGAAGGATTAGTGTAGAAAGTTTAACACAGGTTATATCACAGCATGATGGAACGAGTCCCCAAAGTAAGGAGAAACAGGAATTTCAGGAGACATCTGATGAAGAAATATGGACATGGGAAAGAGAAAGAGATTTAATATGGTGTAATATTTATGCAAAGGAGAAAGCAAACTAACCAATACAAAAAGAGCAGCACCAAAGATAATTGAAGAGAAATACAGGCAAAGGCATCCAGGCATGGAAACTTTTACAATACAAAAATAAGAAAACAAAGAGGAAAAGTAGAAAAGAGGATTAGTCATGGAGAAGTTAAAGAAATACAAACTGAGGTTATGGATTACCTGCAAAATGAAGGATTTAGTGTAGAAAATTAAACTCAGATACCATCCCAGCAGGATAGAGCAATGGACACCTAGTTGCCATATGAAGATACTTTGGATCCTTCCACAGGAAACCAGAACAAACGTTCAGTTGCAGCTGCACAAGTGTAGGAAGAGGAAACTGTGGCAACACCGACACAGTCAGTGTTGCGGAGTGATAGGCCAGTGAGTTTCCATATGAAACAGGCACGGATGACACAGGATGAAATTGAAGAAAATGTGGCACAGGAAAATGCTGTGGAACTTTCTATAGAATGCCCACAGGAAATGTAAAACAAAGAATGTGCCTTCAGTTCAGAAGAAAATGATCTAAGAGAAGAGTTGCTTGATTTAATAGAGATGGCTAGACATATTACGATCAATGAAAGAAATAGATTACAGAAAGTCAGTAAAACACCCAAAAGTTAGAAGTTTGATAAATTCATGTGATATAAAAGAAGTAAATAGGGTGTACTACTGTGCAGCTAAATTAATAACAGATAAAGTCTTACCATAAAAATACAGGGTAGTAAGGGAAAGGAATGGGAGAAATCAAATGCCATCATGGAAGTATCGAATAGAGAAAGCTACAAAGCAATTAAGATAAGAAGTGTCACTGTTAGAAGAGTCTAGAAGAGGGAACACATCAGCAAAAATACTCAGAAAGATAGACATGATAAAAGCAATGTGCAGTATCAGAACAGATCAAGATCTGTCATGCACTGTTCAAATAATAAACTAAAAATGTCAGCACAGACAGAAAAATGTAGCTATGCAGATAAATATAATGGAAAAGTACAAAATAAGTAATTTATTGATAATGCAAAAAAGTTTTATAGACAACTGGGAAACAAGGCAAAAGGAAATGAAACACCATCAAAAAGGAAAGAAATAGATACCTTTTGGAGAAATAGCTATGAAGATCCCGTGGAACATAACAAAGATGCTAAATGGATAGAAAAAGTAATAGAAAGAACAAGAGGTTCAAATGTACAGGATATGAAATGGATGAAGTAACGGCCAGAGAGACTGACACAAAGTTAAGAAAAGCTCCTAATTGGAAAACCCAGGCCCAGATGCAGTACCTAATTTCTGGCTAAAATTATTAACATCATTAAATGAAGATTTAGCCATAAGAAAGAACTATTTATATGTGCACCCGGAACAGATACTAGCCTGGTTAACAACAGGAAAAACAATACTCTTACTTAAGAGTGAACCTGCAAGCTACCCTAAAAACTATAGACCAATAACTTGCCTTCCCAATAACATATACGT
The DNA here is from genome assembly GCF_019279795.1 of Protopterus annectens. Taxonomy (NCBI): domain Eukaryota; kingdom Metazoa; phylum Chordata; order Ceratodontiformes; family Protopteridae; genus Protopterus; species Protopterus annectens. The sequence continues at coordinate 625,889,416 of NC_056743.1, read as the reverse complement.
AGTGCAGCAGTTAGCATTCTCACATCACAGCAAGAGGTTCTTCAGTTTGATTCTCGACTGGGGTGCCTTCTGTGTAGAGTCTGCATGTCCTTTTGGTTGAACATTCCTGCATCACAGCAAGAGGTTCTCTGGTTCAATTCTCACCTGGGGTGCCATTTGTGTGAAGTCTGCATGTCCTCTCTATGTTCGTGTGGGTTTCCTCCTAGTGCTCTGGTTTCCTCTCACATTTAAAGGATATGCATCTGGAGCATTTCTTCCTGGGCCTCCACTGAAAATAGGCTGTGTCCCAGTCAGACTTTCCCAGTAAACAACTGTTAAATAAATATGTTAAATAAATAAATAAATACATAAATACTATACATTGGAATTGATGCCAACAGAGTTTATAGTCATTTAGAAGAACATTCAATAACAGCAATAGAAGAAAAGGGTAATACAAAAATTCATATGGAACAAAGGATCATTTGTTGTTAAATAAAGTCATAAAGGAGAACTGTAAAAAGGGGAAGAATCTAAGTATGGCATGGACAGACTACAAAAAAGCATTTGACAGTATCCCACATTCATGGATCAAGGAAAGTTGCAGCACCAAGAAAACATCAGTTTGGGACAGGAATGTCCCAATATTTATTCAAGCCCGCTTGCTCAAGTTCTTTATATTTGGGAATTGATGAAGGCTCGGCAATCAAACATAAACAAATGTGAATAAAACTTAGTAAGGAATATTTTAGAAGACTAAAATTAATACCAAAAACAGCATCGACATCTAGGGACAAAGTTCAAGCTATAAACCAATTTGATCTTCCTGTTCTAACTTATAGTTTTGGAGGGACTGGCTGGCCCCAAAAGGTGTTGGATAGGTTGGACAGGAAAACAAGAAGGATGCTTCATGCTCATCAAATGATTTATAAAAATCATTGCATACCAAGATTATATATTCCCCCTTCTGAAGGAAGTATTGGCCTCCTCGAAATTGATTACATGTGTAGATCTGCAAGTGTAGGACTGCATCATATCTGCTAACCTCATAAGACCCAAATGTAGTGAAAGTTTTGAAACATGAGGAGAATAAGTCTAAAATGACTTCCTGCTTAGTTTAGCAGAAGCATATCTTTTTTTCCAACAAACATCTTTATTAAATTTTCACACATGACATAGGCAATCTTACATTTGTACAAATGAAAAACAAACAATATGACACCACTTTAGTTGCAAAGAGTATACATCACAAACACCATTGAAACAACTGTAGTTGCAAATATTATACATCACTTATAATCTATCCAGTTGTTGTCAGTTAAGCATTATACGGCTCATTCAAATCCTGCCTCTTAAACTTTGTTCCTGCTCTGCATATATTGTTCCCACAATTCCCATTTTTTTCCTATGTAGTTTGCTCACTCCCTTTTCTAAACATCCCAATTCCAGTTGTTTTATATCTTTTACTATATTCAGTACTTCTGTTAAATTTGGTCTAGACTTTGATTTCCACTTTCTAGTAATTGCTTTTTTGGCAGCCACCATAATTAGACTCAGCAAGGCTTTACTATGCCTAGGCAATTTTGATTCTGTATAATAACTCAACGAAAAAATCATCACCTAAGTTAGTGCAATCTGCTCATCCAGCATCTCTGACAGAGTGGTCTGCAGGGAATCACTAAAGTCTTGCCAGCTCATTACACTCCCAAAAAATATGTTCCCAGCCACCTCTTTCTTGCCCATCACACCTCCAACACTTGCTATCCACTTGAGGAAAATTTCTTTGGAGTCTGCTTGGTGTATAGAAATACCTATGTAAACACTTCCAGGCAAATATCCTAAATCTTCTAGACTTTGTTGCATATTTGAGAGATATACATATATCATCCCATTGGCTGTGAATTGCTTATCCAGTCACTCTTCCCAATCCTTGCTAAGCTCCTCTGATTGATTCTTATAATTATCCTGCAGTATTTTATGTTTTACTAATTATTCCTTTTTTAATGGCAGCTTCTGTTCTAGATTCTATTAAAAATATACCAGTGCTGGTCTTTCATTCAGGAGCCCCTGATTTCTTTCTCTTTGCCTGTACTTTGATATCAGTCCTTGATAGGAAAGGCAATCTCTTATCTGCAGTCCAAATAAATTCTTGGCCTCTTGCCATTCTATTACATTTCCCTTTCTAGTTATCTGCTTCTAATACCTTCACTCCTTTGCCAATTTTCTCCAATAAATTCCACCCCCTCTTGCCTATTATCTGTATCTCTGATCACAGTCCTCCCTATCGGCAAATTCTCTTTTCTCCATTCTCGTGCTGGTTTGGTTCTTAGAATACTCCCTGCTATTTTATGAATATAATACTCTGTATGTGTTTTGTTGTTCTCCTTAAGAGTCTTCATCCAAAATCCCAATCTCTCCTTATTTCTTGAGCTTTCTCCCTGTATCAGCATCATTCCTTTCCACTTTGAATTATAGTTTTCTGCTTGTGGTATGTACAAGAGCCTTAACTGTATTGCTGTAAAATACACCCTAAAATTGGGTAATCTTAGTCCGCCTTGTTCTATTGGAAATATCAGCTTACCCCACTTGACCCTTGCTGTCTTCCCTTTCCAGATAAAATCCTACAACTATTTTTAATTGCTATCCACAGCTTCTGCTCTGGTTGATAAAAATATGCCTGACCTGTGTATAAGACTAAAGGGACTAAAAACATTTAATGGCTTGTATCTTAGTAACCATATCCATATACCAAAGCTTCCAGTTTCTCAATTTTTGTATTATCTTCTGTTTAGTCTCTTCCCACATATCTTTAGCTGCCACAACAGATCACTTCTAATCCATACTCCTAAATACTTCATTTTATCATGTCCCCATAAATATGGATATTGTTGCACTAATTTGTGTGTGGGTACAGAATTTACCACTATTGCTTTTGTTTTAGCTTCATTAATTTTGTACCCAAGAAGATTTGAAACTGTCTTAAAATGTTCCACAACACTGTGATGTCCCTTTCTGGTTTTGCCATGTATAAAATACCATCATCTGCAAATAGAGACAGCTCTTCCTGACTACCATAACAATTATAAACATGAATTTCTGAATCCCTTACTTTCTTTGCCACTGGTTCTAAATATAAATTTAGCAGAAGCATATCAACATCAAGCAGAATAGAAATCAAACCAGAACTAGATAAAAATCAGGCACTAACTGAATTTGCCAAAAAACAAAATAAATAATATAAGGTGAAGGACCAGATGAGGAGACGAGAAATGTGGAAAATGCATAAATATACAGTAGTTACAAGTATAGAAAACTCTTGGAACAACCTCATGTTGATCAGGATCAAATGCAGGAATGGTTATGGAGAGGTGAATTTAAAACAAAAGAAGAAAGGTTAATATGTGTGGCCCAAGGCAGTGGGCTACATGCACATTGGTTTATAAAGTACATTGAACATGTGGGAGAAACAGACAAATGTAGGTTTTGTAAAACAGAATTGGAAACAGTTGGACATCTCGTTGCTGGTTGTAATATACTAATGGCAGAAGGACTGTATACTGAAAGGCATATAATGTGGCAAGACTGTTGCATTGGGGATTTGCAAACATTATAATATTAAAATAGCTGAAAAACACTGGAAACATGAGCCACAAATTATTTTTGAAAATTATGAAGTTTATATCACATGGGATCACCATTACCAACAGTTCAAAAAGTAGATGTGAGAAAACCAGATAGAGTGTCCATGAAAAGAAGACAAAAGTAGCATTGATTACTGAAATTGCTGCACCTAGTGACTACAGTGTCTTACATACAGAGAGATGCAAAGTCATAAAATATCAGGATTTGCAGGCAGAAATAAGGGCAGTGTGGAAGAAAGATACTCAGACAGTTCCAATAGTAATAGGAGCAATGGGTATTATAAAAACATAATCTACAGTCGTATTTAGATATGTTGCCTATACATGTAACTCAATATGATTTACAGAAGGAGTCATTACTGGCCACCTTGGCTGACATCAAAGATTGAAACAATACTAATTTCATGAACTTTAATCATATTTTGATTTAGGAATGGTGCCCATTCCCATCATGGTATTAAAAACACAAAAGACTTGGAGAAATTAAAAAAAGAAAGCAAACCATATTAACATTTTTTCCATTTACATACATTACACATCACATGTTTTTTTTTATTTCTTTGTAATATGATCAGTCCAACATTACATAAATTGCTCTATTCCTCCCTTCCCTTAAACCTTACGCTTCCTCCTGAATATCATTCTGCATCTATTGTTCCCACAAATTACATTCATATCTATGTAATCTGCTCCTTCCCTTTTCTAAAGATCTCTCCTCTAGTTGTTTTATCTCTTTTATAATATTCAGTACTTTATATACAGTTAGTTTAGACTTTAATTCCCATTTTCTAGTAACTGCCTTTTTGTCAACCAAAAGAGTTAAAGTTAACAAGGCCTTATTATATCTAGGCAATTCAGATCATGTGTCCCAGCTCAAAAGAATCATTTTGTTAGTTATAGCCTTTTGCTAACCCAATATTTTGGAGTACTTTGTAGGAATTTTTAAAATCTGCAAACTGATTGCAGTCCCAAAACATATGTTCCAATTTACCTCTTTCTTCTCCATCACACCTCCAACATTTCCTATCTACCCGAAAAAAAATCTGTGAAGTCTGCCTGAGGTATAAAAATGACTATGTAAACAATTCCAAGCAAAAACACTAAGCATTTTGGACTTTGTTGCATGCTTGGGAGCCATTTATCTTCCCATTGTTTTCTTGTAAATTGATTTTTCCAGACTCCATTCCCAATTTTTTTCTAACATCCTCTGCTTCGTGTAGCTATTGTGTAATGTTTTATATGCCCCTCTAATTATCCTATTTAGATTCAAATAAAAACTCTACCAGAGCAGGTCCTTAACTTATGATTTTCCTATCCCTTTCTCTTTGCCTATATTCTGATATCAGTCCCTGGTGGGGAAGGCAGTGTCTAGCCTGCAGTCCAAATATCTTCTTGGCTTCATCCCAATTCATCCCAATCCTTCCACACTAGTTATTTGCTCCCAATACCTTGGTTCCTTTGCCAGTTTTCTCCAGTAAATTCCAGCCCCCTCTTGCCTATTTTCTGTACCCTTGTTGCAGTCATCCCTATTGACAAATTCATGTTGGTTTATTTCTTAGACTATTTTCTGCTACTTTATGAATATAATATTCTGTATGCTTGTTATTATTCTCTTTAAGGCTCTGTATCCAGAATCCCACTCTTTCCTTATTTCATAAAATTCTGCCCTGCTTTATCATCATAATCCCTTTCAACTTTGAATTATAACCTATTGCTTGTTGTGTTTTATATATATATATATATATATATATATATATATATATATATATATATATATATACATATATATATATAGTTACAGTTATAGTTATATATGAGCCTTAACTGTGTAGCTCTAAAATATCCCTTCAAATCGGGTAATCCTAAACCACTTTGCTCTATTGGAAGGATCAGCTTATCCCACTTAACTCTTACCATCTCCCCCTTCAAGCCATCTCCCCCTTCAAGATAAATTCCTTCAACTCATTTTTAATTATTGCCCACGACTTACCTTCTGGTTGGTAAAATATGCCTGACCTGTAAACAAAACTAAAGGGACTAAAAACATTTTCACTGCTTTTATCTTACCATTCATATCCATATCCATAAACAACAGCTTCCATTTCCTCAGTTTTTATATTATATATTGTTTAGTCTCTTCCCCATATCCTTAGCTGCTATAACAGAAGGTTTTTTTTAATCCATATGCCTAAGTACTTCATCTTATCATGTCCTCATAAATATGGGTATTGCTGAATCAATTTGAGTGAGGGTACTTTATTGACAGCTATAGCCTTTGTTTTAATCTTCATTAGCTGTATATCCCAAAAAGACTCAAAACCATCACAAATGTTCCATGACACTGAGATATCCATTTCTGGATTTATTAAGTACAAAATAATATCATCTGCAAATAAAACCGACATTTTTTGATTATCATAACAATTATAGCCTTGAATTTCTGAGTCCCTTATTTTCTTTGTCAATGGCTCTAAATAAAAAGGAAATATCAATGGGGAAAGAAGACACCCCTGCCTGGTTCCCCTGTTTAAACACAGCTTAACAGAGAGAACCCCTTCAACTTTAATTTTTGACTCCAATGCTTCATATTTCCTCCCATTTAACTTTATTATTCTATGAAGGAATGCAATATCTGCCACTGCCCTACCCATAAAAGTCCCAGCTTAATCTGTTGAATGCTTTCTCTGCATCAAGACCCACCAACAACAGTGGTATTTTCTTACATTCTGCTTCCCTCTGGATCATCATTGTTCTATTAATGCTGCTTAGGTGTTTTCCTGCTCTCCAGAATATCACCATGATCCATATCTATCAATTTTGGCAACACCTTTGCCATTATTTTAACTCTTATAGGCATAAGGACTTTATAATTATGGTTTAAAAGTTGAGATGGGTCTATATGAAGCTGTACCTGAATGGTCTTTACCATTTTTAGGTAATACAGCCACCAGACCTTTCTTCCAATATGCTGGCACTTCCCCTCCCTTTGAAATTCTGTTAAACAAAATCTCTCAGATTGTTATCATCTTCCCTGTTAACTTCCACAGGAATACTACCTGTTCCTGCAGACTTTCCTGCAGATTGATTATACATCACTATTGTTATCTTATCACCTCCTATCTTAATTGTTAGTTGTTGAACCTCAGCTACCTCCAATCTTAGTATAATGAAGTCTTCCATAAATATTTCCACTTGTGCTCTTTTGTATTTCCACATTTCCCTGCTTTATACAAATTTTCATAAAATATCCAAAATATATCTAATACCTCCACAGCATTTCTGGTTATTTTTCTTGTTATAGGCTCCCTAAGTTTGATGACAACCCTTTCTACTTCTGCTTCTTCATTCATATGTGCTAAACATTTCTACGCTCTAGAGTTGTAATGAAAAACTGTTTGCTTATGATAAATCTTTCTAAATATATGCATATTATCCAAATACTCCATTATTTTCTCTTTAGCACTCAGCAGTTGTGACTCTTCTTGTTCTGTCAGATTCTTCTTAGTCTTTAATACTTTAACCTTTGTTAACTCCTCTAAATAATTTCTATTACTTCTCAACCATATCTCTTTCTATTTTGTTCTACACTATTTATAAACTCCATTTTCATTTTATCCCACTCACTTGCTATCCCTTCTAAAGAAATTTCTATCTTCCCTAATAACACTCAAATAATTTCCACAATCCATTCCTTAAATTCCTTTCTTTTTAACAAGTAGGTGGGAAAGTGTCAGTGTCTCATTTTTACTTCATTACCCTACATTTTTTGTCTTAGTTTTTTATTGGTGCATCATCTGAAATAGTTATTGGATGAGGGTCAAAGCTTTCAATTAAATGTTCCTTTGAAAAATAATTTCTTTCCAGTCCAGCACAGTTATTATACCTTGGGGAAAGTATGTAAATTCTGTCTTAGGTCCTACTACTAAATTCATGTCTTCCTTAACAAATATTTTCATACATTTCTTCAGACATCTATCCTCTTTTGTTGTATTTTCCCTTCTAGGTCCTGCGATACATCCTCACTATTCTACATCAAGTTCTAGTCCACACTTATAAGTAATTTTCCCTGCTAAAAGCTGATTATTTCTCCCCAGATTTTCTTAAGCTCCATAATATCATTTTTTGGTAGAATATAAATACATGGTAGCATAATCCTCCTCCATTAGCAGTCGCTTACCGCAAATCTACCATTATTGTTTTTTTCCCCTTTTATCACTATTAGAGACCCTGTAGCAAGCATCATTATTACTTCCATTTTCCTTTGCCCATGTTATTCTGATGAATATCCATCCTGAAATCCATTCTTTGTCAAATTCACATGCTCGTTTCTTCCAAAATGTGTCTCTTGCAGCATTGCTATTTGCACTCTGCATTTATTAATATAATGCAATATACTTTTCTTTTTGTCTAACCTGTAAGGCCATTTATGTCCATGATAATATGGATAGGGTAGCCATTATGATCGAAAGCTATTGTTTCCACCTGTTATACATGACATTTTTTTTAAAGTGTACTTCCAACTTTTGTCTTACATGCCCACACTAATGTTTGGCAGGCTGATATTTTATATAGTTGTTTCTTCTCATCTTTATTTGAACCTTTATCACATTTTCAAGATTTTGTTTTAATAAAACCCCTCAACCAAAAAACTAAAGACATTTTCAGAACCCTGTCATACTATATTGACTTAGGACAAATATACACTACATACATCTTTAGAAAATGAAGTTTAACTCTCTAGATAGGAACAATTGCCCCAAATCAACAGCTGTAGCCACAGGCATTACCTAACCTAAAATTAAGGTTATCCATAATAAAGGACATGTTACAACCTACATTCCTATTTAAACTAATTGCTGTTTTTTTCTTATCTCTATTCCCCTCTCAGATGTGAAAAAACCAGCTTGCATGCTTTCAAAAAAAAAATTTAATTTTAGCCCTGAGAAAAAGCACACTGGCTGTATTTAAATAAAAATAAATTGTACACAGTTCTATTAAATGCATTAAAGTCTTGAGGTTGCTAGGGGCTGCTATCCTTTATTCACTTCCCATAATTTCAAACTTTATTTTTCACTGAACTATTCAGCTTGACATTGTATCTTTAATTTCCATCAGCAATGAATGCTCATGAGTCTCGAGATTAATTGCTTGTGCCTGCAGACAACTTGTCTCCAATGAGAGAAAAAGCTAACAACTTTGCAGATGCATGAAAGAATATTTGTCATTTTCACTCAGAACAGAATGTACAACTGCCTTCAGCAGCAGATTTCTTGATTCTCAATGAGAATATTTGCTAATTACAAAAGGCAATTATTTGAACTGATTCACAAAATGTAGCATTTTTCATGGATTTCATCATTTTGTCTTATTTTTCAAGCTTACTTACTTACAAAAATATTTGTTCACAGCTTAAGGGCATTATTCTTGACATCCACCTTTTTACAAATAAGAGACATTATCTTAATTCTACATATAATATAAGCAGTGCATTTGTACACCCACCCCACCCAACAACTCAAAATCACAACACATTAAATTATACTTGTTTTTGCACAGTCTTTCTTCTCTTTGTATATTCTAAAGCTTGTATTTCATACAGCTAAAAAGTATGTGTTTATTTTAATATCTTTAATGTGTGCAACAGTCACTGAAGACTTCCCCTCTCATAAAATAAACCTGATCACACAGTATACCAAACTGCTTTACTAAATAACATGCAATTTGTTATCATGACATGTTTTATACAAATACTAATGAGAACAAAAATTATTTTACTTACAGTTATTCTTTTTTCCTTGATAGTCCTTTTAAACATTATTCACATAAAGTGGAGTATATGCTTTACTGTCCTCCCACAAGTCTAAAAAAAGTCAGCAAAAGTCCAGTCTTTCTCAGCCACTTTTTTTGCAAAGCCATGTTTCACAAATGTGATTGATGCTTCATAGTCTGCCATTTATTCACTATTTTTAGTGTTGCTGGTCTTCTTCCTGTTGCTCTCCATCTCCCAACACCAGACTGTAGTTTAAATCCAAGGTACTCCTGATTTTTCCTTTCAACTACTGTGCTTTTTTCCTTTGGAATATTGGAAAAAGTTTCACTGACAAAGTTCCCTTCTGTTTGCTGGTTCACTTCTTGTTGGATAAACTTTTATATTTTCTCCTTAGCCTGTTCTGCATCCAAAAATGTATTTGATTCTCCAGGAAAAATATTCTGAAGATAGCTGGGTATAACAGCTTGAATCTTAACACCTGTCTCTTGACATTCCCTTACTGATGTGAATAATTTGCTTATCTTCTGCCTGGTGTACAGTGAATAATCATTTTCCATAAACACAGCTGTCTCTAATTTTTAATATTTTTCCTTTCTGTCACTGTTTTGTCAGGATCAATTGTTTCTGCTGGTTTGATTTCATCTTTATTAATAGAGGTCTTGGCTGCTTTCTCATGGCTAGGTCTGGAGCATAAACTCAATGTGCCTTTTAAGTTAACCAGTCCTGCTGTAGAATACCAGCCCAGTTGCTTATTTGTGCTTTCATAAAAATAATACAGTCTGTTCCTTCCATTTTCTCTGGCACAGTAGAAAATCTCAGGTTTTTCTCTGTGTGCTCTGCCTTCTTACTCTACCATTTTTGAAATAGCCCTTTTGTAAAAGCATCATACTCAGACAGTCTTTTCTTTACTTCAACATCTGATTTTTCTTGTTTTATCAGTTCAACTGAATAACTAGTTAAAGCTTCTTCTATTTTTTCCAGCGTTTCATTATTTGAATTGATCTATTCCTTCCTTTCATTTATTTTAATCACCTCTGAATACATTTGATTTACTTTTTCTTCTTAAATTTTGGAAATTACCTCTTGTAACAAAGCTGGAGCTTGCTCTGCTTTTGCTCAACAGCTGTGGGATTCTTCCCAGTCAGTATTTTCTCTTCACCTTTTCTGACTGATTTTCTTTTAGGCTCTCAAATGTTCTTCTTTGCTGGCATGCTGGCATGCAGGCAATGTACTAACTAGTCAGTAATTGAATTTTACCCAATCTGGCAGTATCACTGGCTCTTATTTCTCAGTTCCTATTTTTACAGTGGGAGAGTTGAACTTAAACTGTTGATCAGTATGCAGCCATCTTGGAAGTCCCAACATCTTCTAGTAATTTATCCAGTGTTGCACTGTGCACATTTGGAAAGCCATAATGGACTTGATGGTTGAAGTACAGGAAAATGATGCTGTAAAAATTGAATGAACTATGCATCCTCATTGTATTCTATCCAGGACTTTTAGCCAGTCCAAATAATACTCCTGTAGTATCAGCTTCTGAGTTCTGTATGAAAGTCATTCTGCAGTATTGTTGATAAATTTGCAGATAACGTTGGCCTTAACCAAACTACATGCAAAGGCAGTATGAAAGAATCAAAATCAAGGGTGTTATCTATATTCAAGAAAACAATGTAGCATGGCAAATTGTTTTCTATGACCTTGCTGAGTATATCAGTGCCTTGCACTGAGGTAGTCATACAAGATCTAGAATTTATAGATTTCTTGATAACTGTAGCTAACAAGGAAATAAGTACATTGCTCACATATTTTGCCTAGTAGAGTGGCTAAAGTAAAGAATTTAAAAATGACTGGTATGTTCTTGTGGTCTGATTTGTGTAATGGAGTAACATTCATCTTTTCCCTTCAGACTGCTTTCAATCAGATTTCAGTAACAACCTGAAAGTTTTTAAATTATTAACTATGGAAATGCACAGACTTAGATAAATACACCACTGGAAGAAAAATGGGATAATCACAGAACAAAACCAATGGAGTAATACACTGGCTGAAGTAGAAATGTATTTATTACCAAACAAATAAAACTTAGTTGCTAAATAAATAAAACTTGGTAAGCGCTTTCACTACTGTTTCATCAGACCATAGACACAGAGAGAATGAGCCACTGCAATATATACATAGTTTAAATACCCTTAAGCCAATCACGTTAGCAGTTAAAGAGCTTATAAAAATTAAAGAGAGCACATAATGATATAAAATAGACATAAAACAGCAATAAATACATATAAAAATACATATAGAATAAGTACATATCAAAAATGAAAATAAAGATAAAAAATATAAAAACATGAAATAAAGCAAGGTCAACTCCTAAGGCTACGTCCCTTTAGTATAGGTCTAAGTGGAACGTTTTCATTAAGTCCACTACCTTGGTCAGCCCTTAGTTTTATCATCCAGTTGACCTCTCTGGTTTCAGTTAAATTCTGGATATCACCACCTCTAGCAGTGGGAAATATTCTATCAGTAACCATGAACCTAAAAGTATGACTAGCATTAGTGCTAATCACATGCTTAGACAAAGCATTGTTCATGGAAGCACATTGTATGTTGTAAAGGTGCTCCCTGATCCTGTCTCTCAAAGTCCTATCAGTTTTCCCGATATAGAATGTTTTGCAGCACCTACAATAGGCTAAGTAAACAACATGTAACTTCATGCATTTGGCACTTACACTAAACTTGCACCTACGCCCATTATCAGGATGGTCAAAGATACCACCGGTGTCTATGAAACTACAAAAATTACATTTGCCACTGAGTATCTGAAAAATAATAAAGGGACAGGGTCTGTGAGCCTTAAGACTGAATGGAACTGATGATGACTTTACCTCAGAGCTTAATCATCTTAGAGATAGACTGAGGGACAGAGGTTATGAGGAAGGGGAGGTCGATAGGGTATAGGATACCATTCCTCCTCTCAGGTCCAGTATAACAAAAGCATATTTTTCAGATTAACACAGGGATGTGAATGTTTCACGTGTCCCATCTACAAGATGCAAGAATATCTCTGTCTCCCTTGGGTATACAACAGATACTAGGATGACAATGGACATCATTAGGAGACTAGGGTTTGCTGACCACTGATCTTGATATTAGGAGGTTAATAGGAGATACACCAAGGGTCTTGTATAAGAATAAAATGAATCTGAAGAGGATGCTGTGCTATCTGGACAGCAATAGATTTGATGACAATGGGTTAAGAGGGAACACGATACCCTGTGGCAAATGTAATTTTTTTAGTTTCATAGACACCGGTGGTATCTTTGACCATCTTGATAATAGGCGTAGGTACAAGTTTAGTGTAAGTGCCAAATGCATGACGTTACATGTTGTTTACTTAGCCTACTGTAGGTGCTGCAAAGCATTCTATATCGGGAAAACTGATAGGACTTTGAGAGACAGGATCAGGGAGCACCTTTACAACATACGATGTGCTTCCATGAACAATGCTTTGTCTAAGCATGTGATTAGCACTAATGCTAGTCATACTTTTAGGTTCATGGTTATTGATAGAATATTTCCCACTGCTAGAGGTGGTGATATCCAGAATTTAATAATCCAAAATATAAAACGAAACCAACGATAAAACCAACGCAGTCAGCGCAAAGGATCCACAGCTTGTACAGGGAAATAAGCAATTTATTGTAAACCAATAAAACACTCCAAGACACAGGGTTAAGCGCTTTCATCTGCTAATACAGACTTCATCAGAACCCCGAACAATAGTTCCTGTTGCATTTTTTGACGCCAAAAATACTTAAAGCGACACATCATATAAAAAATTCACTGTAAATACCAGTCATATTAATTATACTAGAAACAAGTAAAAACAAAAACACAAAGCCCAACATAACCAACAACTGATAGTTGGAAATGTGCATATGTATAAAAAATATATACATAAACAATGTATGTATATATATATAAAATAAAATGTACATATGTAGTTAATAAACATTGGTAATCTTATTTTGTGTATGAAAATTAATTCACGCAATATATTGTAAAAAGATAATAAATTAATATTGAGTTGATATAATAAATTAACAATGATTGTTTTTAACAGTTAGTATTTAACATATATAAAATATAAAAAATATATATAAAATGTTATATTATATAAAATATGATAAGTGAATATCTAACTAGCTTCAAGCCAATTGTAAGAAAGGCTTGATACTAATGAAGTCATTAATTCCAGGGAAACGAGTAGCATCCATTAATATTTGCCATTTAGCTTCTTTCATGGCAAGAAGAGCTTTCAAGTTACCCCCGAACGGTGAAACATCCACTTTATCAATAATAAAAAATATGTGTGTCACCATATGAGGAAATGTGTCTATAAAGTGCATTCTTAGAATCTCCAATTTTAATCTTGTAAAGATGTTCATAAATACGTTTTTTGAGGTGTCTCTCGGTTTTCCCTATGTAGTAGGTGGGACATGCCGTACATGTAGCAATATACACGACCTTAGATGTATTACAATTCCCAACCTTACTTTTAACATAGGTCCTATTGAAATCAGCCAACCAGACACCATCACCTTCCCTAATGGCATCACACTGCCTGCAACATCCACATTTCCTAGTCCCACCATACTTTGGTTTAGTACAGGTTCTTGTCTCAAGAATACTCTTGATATTGGGTCTGGTCTTAAAAACAAAACCAGGTTTTTTTCCAAAAGCATCTTACAAATCTTTGTCAACACAAATTAACCTCCAATGCTCACGAATGGTATTTTTGATAAGGTGAACAAAAGGAGAATAAGTTAAAACACAAACTCTATGCCTATTTACAGTGTTAAACCGATCCTTACTCTTGTTTAAGCAACCAACACCCAAAATAGGGGGATATTTGTTACCCCATTCACCCTTAACATACTGAGTGATGTCATCCAAAAGTGAAATCGGGTATTTTTTTTATATGATGTGTCGCTTTAAGTATTTTTGGCGCCAAAAAAGTTTTTTAAATGCAACAGGAATTATTGTTCGGGGTTCTGATGAAGTCTGTATTAGCAGATGAAAGCGCTTAACCCTGTGTCTTGGAGTGATTTATTGGTTTACAATAAATTGCTTATATCCAGAATTTAACTGAAACCAGAGAGGTCAAATGGATGATAAAACTAAGGGCTGACCAAGGTAGTGGACTTAATGAAAAAGTTCCATTTAGACCTATACTAAAGGGACGTAGCCTTAGGAGTTGACCTTGCTTCATTCCATGTTTTTATATTTTTTATCTTTATTTTTGTTTTTGATATGTACTCATGCTATATGTATTTTTTATATATATTTATTTCTGTTTTCTGTCTATTTTATATAATTATATGCTTTATCTCTAATTTTTATAAGCTCTTTAGCTGCTAACATGATTGGCTTAAGGGTATTTGAACTATGTATATATTGCAGTGGCTCATTCTCTCTGTGTCTATGGTCTGATGAAGCAGTAGTGAAAGTGCTTACCAAGTTTTATTTATTTGGCAACTAAGTTTTATTTGTTTAGTAATAAATATGTTTCTACTTCAGCCAGTGTATTACTCAGCTGTTTTTTTTTTCTGTTTTTAAATTATTAGTTTTAACAGGAGTCAAGCTAACCATACAAAATATCTCATGTACCATCATGGCCAAAATTACTGAATCTGTTTACTTTGTCAAGCTGCTTTTTAACCTAAATTTGAGCTATTACAGGAAGTTCATTCTACAGAACTGGTTAACTTTGTCTAATGACGGTTTCAACTCAGATTCTATTGTTATAGGACACAAGAATGTCTGGTGAGTTAAACTGATTGCCGTGTGATATCTCTTTCAACCTAAAAAAGTGAGGATGCTAATTAAGTTAGACACTTCAGTATTACTACAGATTACCAATTTTATTCATATCTGAAATAATGTTGAGCTGCATAAAGGAACACCATTTTGTTTTTGCTGCTTGTACCCTTACACAGTCTTTGTTCAGGGTTAGCTTTACCTCTATTAGCAATGGTTTTGACACTTTTCATGATTATATTTTAATCTGATCCTATTAAGTTTTGTGGGATAATTTTATAAACATTACATTACATCATTGCTTAAATCTCAGACAGCTAGGTTGGCTTGAACTACAAAATCTCATTCTACTTCAACAACTGACTATTACCCACAGGATACTCCATTTCCCTTCTAATGCACCTATTCTTAATTCTCTTATTTCGCCCTATAAGAATCTCACTACCCTACGATCAGCTAATAAACTTCTAGTAGCCACATGTAAATCTCAGAACAAAGCAGGTGACTCCCTATTCTCAAATGCTGTGGGTACACATTGGAACAAGCTCACTAGTGAACATACTACCTTGACCTCAACACCCCTTTTCAAGAAACATTTAAAGACCAACCTCAAATCACACTGGCTCTGCCCTTGCTCTTCTCCTGACTGACTCTTGTTTCCTACTTCCACATCTTTTTACCTCTTTTCCCATTACCTCTATCTGCACTGTACACACCCATCATCTGGACAAGTATTACCTCTCCTTCTCTCACACTGCCTTGTCTCCATCTAGCTTATATCACTGCTCCCATCACTACAATTTTTCCCCTTGACTCTTCAGTTTGTGACTTCCTCTTTCTTATGATTTTACCTCCTATTACCGCTACTTACTTTGCTTATGTTTTACCTCCTATCACCTCTACTTACTTTGCACAGGTAGTATTTAGTTCTTTTTTTCTTCATGATAGGTCAAGTCCAAGTCCAGATGCTATAAAAAAATTTCAATTCTGTATTTAAATACTGCTGTTGTTGCTGTGTGTTTTTGATTCACTAATTGCTGTTTCTGTTGTTTTGTATGCTAATTAGTTGCTAACTCCTGCTTAGTAGTTTAGTTATCCTCTTGTATATATTATTTTTCTTAGTGTGTTACCTTAGACTGTTACAGTGGAGCTTTTCTCCTTGGGCCTCTACTGAAAATGGACATGTATCCATTTAGACTAGCCCGGTCAACAAATGTAAAATAACTAAATAAATAACTAAATAAATAAATATGCCTTGTAATGTTGATATTTGAATAGGTCAGTTTTGTCATACCCAAAAACTTTTAGTTGGAATATATTTCTTCTAAATAGGAACACTCTAATAGTTTCTCATACTTTGAATATACTGAAAACTTTTCATTACCTTTGTGGGGAGTCCACATTAAAACAAATGCTAACAGTCAGCTGATCTAATGACGATGAGATTGGAATAACAGGAATAGCAGGAATAAAAGTAAGGCTATTTGAGCATAGGTCATGTGTCCCTTATCAATAACCAGCCCCAGGCTCTGCCAACTTTTTTGAGGGGAGCAAGGCCAATCATTTTTGGACTGTAATTTAGGGCATCTGTGCATTTGTCTAAGCTGTGTTTTACGGCTGAGATAAAGTCACATTGCTTGACATGTATCTGGAGCGTTTTTCCCCAGGCCACCACTGAAAATTGGATTTGTTCCAAGTCGGACTTTGCCAGTAAACAAATGTTAAATAAAATAAAAATGTAAGGGGAGTCTATTCCAGAGCAAGGGGATATGCTGCAGAATGATCCTATCCCTCTATTTAGTTTTGTTTATTACCTGATGCAAGTTGAGATCTATTGTTTTAGTCTTGGCTACAGTATTGTATATATTGTGAAAGAGGAAGTCTCAGCTAATAAGGTTCCTGAGGGCATGGAAAGCAGGGCAAAGGTCTCTCCTCAAGAATCCTTTATAACAGAGAGTACAGGGATAGTGATTCCAGCCTTGTTTGTTAACTAAGATTTTTGAGACCCAAGATCCTTTTTGCTGGGAATCTCAGCATTTTGTATGCAAGATATATGACAAAGGGTCCATTATATTTTATAATGGGTCCACTGCTCCTGCTTAAAGAACAAGTTAACACAGGTTTATTTGGATTGTAAAACACGAAACACTCCATTCATTACAAAGTAGATGGTTAAGCGCTTTCATCTGATCTCTCAGATTTCTTCAGAACCACCATTACCAATTGGCACACCCCTTTATACCTGATTTGAAAGTTTTAAAACTTTAAAAACTTTTAAGAAACATTTATGTAAACATTTTATAAATTAAACAATTTTCCCCTTTTGGAAAACCTACTTCATACATATCTAACTCACAAGTGGATTATCTACCCTGAAGATCATTACATAAAATATTCTTTGTAAATGGCATTTCATATGTGTTTGGTCACCCTGGTTTTATAGAAATATATGTACTAGTAGTTTAAAATAAAATTTTCTATTTCAACTTTAAAATAAAATAAAATAAATGAAATAAATACTTGCAAATAGAAAAATGTAAAATATTGGTGCATATTACAAAAATACAAAAGTACAAAATTGTAATATAAATAATATATATTATTAGATCCCAGGATTGTCATACCGGTCCAACAGTAAAAGGTTTAATGCTAATGAAATCATTTAGACCAGGGGTTGTGGCATCACAAATAATTTGCCACTCACTCTCCTTATAAGATAGAAAGGTTTTCCAATTACCCCCATACACTGTCATCTCAACCTGGTCTATTATAAAAAACTTGAATGTGTGGTCTTCTCCCTTGTCTATTACATGCCTGCTTAATGCATTCTTGGTGTCCTTTTTCCTAATTTTGTATAGGTGTTCATATATCCTTGCCTTGAGTTTTCTTTCCGTTTTGCCTACATAGTACACAGCAAGGTACACCACCCTTTGACTGTTGCAATTACCCCTGATACTCTTCACTCTAGTTTTTGAAAAATTATCCAATGTTGTGGTCTTGTTCTCATTAATATATTTGCAATAATTGCAACAACCACAACTTTTTGTCCCACTCCAAATCTTGTTTTTATTACCTGATTGTACCTCCAATAATTTTTTCAAGTTTGGTGCTGTTTTATATACACAAATCAAATCACTCCCTATGTGTGTTTTGATGTTGTCAATAGAAGTTAACATTTCCCAATATCTTTTAAGGATGTCTTTCACAATGTTGGAAAAAGGGTTAAATCTTAATACACACACTGTTTTGTTAACTCCTAAACAGGTTTTCTTATTCTTTGATTCAAAATGGACACCTAATAAGGGCTTATATTTGAGATTCCAATTCTTTTTAACCCATAGTGTTACTTCTTCCACCATCCCCCTCGGGTATTTTCTTTCTATAAACATCTTTGCAATTCCTTCAATTTCTTTCTCCATGATATCTTCCGTAGATGACATCCTTGCTGCCCTTATGCACTGTCCCTTCAAGATGTTCTTGAAAATATGCTTAGGATGACAACTACCAAACTCAATGTAGTCGTTGGAGAATGTGGATTTTCTATGTATCTTTGAACTAAATCCATGTGGGGTATTACTAATGAATGTGTCTAAATAGGCTATACCCAGAGGTTCTTTTTTATATGTGAATCGCAGGAAGTCAGTACTTGAGTTAATAAAATCTATAAATCTTGCAATATCTTCATTTGGGCCCTTCCATATTATAAATATGTCATCCAAAAATCTTGAATATAGTGAAATGCTCTTAAAGAATTCACTTGGGAAGAGAAATAGGTTTTCCCATTCCAGCATAACCAGGTTAGCGAATATGGGGGCACAAGATGCCCCCATAGCCACTCCCCTGGTTTGCCTGAAGAATTCACCTTCAAATTCAATGTAGTTGTGGTCCAAGATTAACCCCATCATGTCCAAAATTAGGGTAATTTTGTCCCAACTCAACCCTGAATACCTTTTTAAACTGTTCTCAAAATATTCCAAACCAGTGGTGTATGGAATACAAGAAAATAAATCTTGAACATCTATTGTCAAAAATGTTATTTCTTCAGACCATACGTCACCTGTTAAACTACTCAGAAATTCCCAGGAATCCTTAATAAGATGCACTGAATCATAAATGTGCTTTGTCCACTGGTCAATCGCCACACCCAAATTGTAGGTTTTGGAATTAGAACCTGCTATGATCGGCCTAAATGGCGGTGTCTCTACTGACTTGTGAATCTTCGGGATGCCGAAGATGTGGGCCAATCTTGGGTGCTCAGTTCTCAAAAAGTTGTAAATCTCGTTTGTTATACGATTGTCCAGTAAATATTCTTCAATCACTAGGTCTATCCTGTGGTAACCTATATTTATTTGATTCAATGAGACTTCTTCGTAGTTATTTGATAAAAAGAGAATATCCTGTATAGCTTTGATGTAGTTGGTGGTGTCGTAAATAATAATGCCCCCACCCTTGTCAGGCTTCATAAGTCTGATGTTTTTGTTGTTCACAATGTATTGTAAACAATCTCTCTCTCCTTTTGTTAGGTTGTCATTAAACATAAAATTCAATGAATCAGTCTTATAGATATCCCTATTTAGTTTGTAAATGTCTTTAATTACCATTTTCTCAAAATTAACAATTTGGGGGTGGGGGATCGGTATGTGGTGTAATTTGCCCTATTTGAAGAAACATCGTCCCTATCTTGAAATTGTAGGGCCAAATTTAATCTTCTGCAAAATATTTTAATTTCCTTCACCGTGTCAACAAGATTAAGAAAATCAGGTTTAGATGGTAACTCCTCTAAATTAACAGGATTTATCTCAACATTGTTTGAAACATTATGGCCTTCCTTTGATGTAGTATTGCCCAATTTACAACTAATGTTGTCCTTAGTTGTAACAACAAAATCTATTGAACAGTCATCTCTGTTTGGACCTTTCACCTTGAAAAAATCATTCTTAAATTCTAATGTTTCCTTTGATATTGCTAAATTTGAATATTCACTACTCTTTTCACTTCTCTTTGGGAAAGTTCTATCTCCCTCTTCTCTGTCTATATTTATATGTATACTTTGTGTTCTTTATATAATTCAGTGTCCCTCTCCAATTTCTTAACCTTCCTGTTGTAAACATTTTTAGCCTTGTTTTCTGCATAAACAAATTGTTTGTAATAGAGGTCCTGCCAGTCTTCAAAATTAACACTTTGCACAATTTCATCATTCAAGACTTCAATTTCATTCATTAAAACAGAAATTTTTTCATCGTTAAATTTCATTACTTTCTTGATAAAATTGAATCCAAAACTGTCAAACAACTCATTGAATTCAGATATACTTTCTTCCGTGTATTTTATACCCAAGGGTAACTTAAAAAACCTAATGCCCTTAGGCACAATACCCAATTGCAAACATTTATCCAAATATGCATTGTCTATTTTAACGCTTTTCAATAAACTTAGTTTTTTACCCATTATATTTATTTTTTCTCTAATGGGTTCAGAATTCCCCTCAGTAAAATCTCCAGATAAACCAACATTGTTATTATTGTTAAAATAATCCACTTTTTCAGTAAAAAAATTGTTTAAACAATCCCTAACACCATAAGTCTTTTTAACTTTTTTATTGTTGTTACTTACATCACCAGTTTTAGTGTTAAGTCTGTCAGCAAAACATGAGAGAGTAAAATTCTCACTAATGTCAGTACCTTTTTTCCGCTGTGGTTTTGAGATAAGAGAGGCAGAATATGACCTAGGAAAAGCCTTGTTCTTTGGCTTAGTCCCCACTCTAGCCTTCTATTGACAACATCAAAACACACATAGGGAGTGATTTGATTTGTGTATATAAAACAGCACCAAACTTGAAAAAATTATTGGAGGTACAATCAGGTAATAAAAACAAGATTTAAGTTGTGGTTGTTGCAATTATTGCAAATATATTAATGAGAACAAGACCACAACATTGGATAATTTTTCAAAAACTAGAGTGAAGAGTATCAGGGGTAATTGCAACAGTCAATGTTCCGCCTACTATGTAGGCAAAACGGAAAAAACTCAAGGCAAGGATATATGAACACCTATACAAAATTAGGAAAAAGGACACCAAGAATGCATTAAGCAGGCATGTAATAGACAAGGGAGAAGACCACACATTCAAGTTTTTTATAATAGACCAGGTTGAGATGACAGTGTATGGGGGTAATTGGAAAACCTTTCTATCTTATAAGGAGAGTGAGTGGCAAATTATTTGTGATGCCACAACCCCCCCTGGTCTAAATGATTTCATTAGCATTAAACCTTTTTTACTGTTGGACCGGGTATGACAATCCTGGGATCTAATAATATATATTATTTATATTACAATTTTTGTACTTTTTGTATTTTTTGTAATATGCACCAATATTTTACATTTTTCTATTTGCAAGTATTTATTTCATTTATTTTATTTTTATTTTAAAGTTGAAATAGAAAATTTTATTTTAAACTACTAGTACATATATTTCTATCAAACCAGGGTGACTAAACAAATATGAAATGCCATTTATAAAGAATGTTTTATGTAATGATATTTAGGGTAGATAATCCACTTGTGAGTTAGATATGTTAGTAGTGTATGAATTAGGTTTTCCAATAGTGGAAAATTGTTTAATTTATAAAAATGTTTACATAAATGTTTCTTAAAAGTTTTTTAAAGTTTTAAAACTTTTGGCGCCAAATCAGGTATAAAAGGGGTGTGCCAATTGGTAATGGTGGTTCTGAAGAAATCTGAGAGATCAGATGAAAGCGCTTAACCATCTACTTTGTAATGAATGGAGTGTTTCGTGTTTTACAATCCAAATAAACCTGTGTTTTTGACAACGGAACTTGTTCTTTAAGCAGGAGAGTGACGTGGAGTATTGTAGATTGCTACAGCTTTTTTCCTTGTTCGAGCAGTGGACCCGTTTTCTGGCTTTTTTGAATTGGAAGCTTTCATTCTTTATTTTACGTTGTTATTTTGCAATGGCTGAGACCGGGTCTCCATCGGCTTCATTGGGCAGGGAGGAGTATGTACAACTACAGCAGACTGTTGGAGTTGGTGGGGAAGCTCTCGGAGAGCGTGCAGCAAGGTGGAGCAGTCGGCTCCGAAGTCACTCTAATGTGGAATATTCTGAGAATGAAGACGACATCCCGAATGGACAAGGTTTTATTAAACCTATGGGAACTCCCAAAACAGTTACCACGGATTTGGACTTGGACATTGGGGAAACGGATATTAATTTAACATCTAATG
The DNA here is from genome assembly GCF_019279795.1 of Protopterus annectens. Taxonomy (NCBI): domain Eukaryota; kingdom Metazoa; phylum Chordata; order Ceratodontiformes; family Protopteridae; genus Protopterus; species Protopterus annectens. Next base: position 625,866,966 of record NC_056743.1, on the reverse strand, counting down.
GGGACTTTACCTTTGATCTCAGTATTTTACAACAAGAAGAGGCGGCTAGAGTGGGGACTAAGCCAAAGAACAAGGCTTTTCCTAGGTCATATTCTGCCTCTCTTATCTCAAAACCACAGCGGAAAAAAGGTACTGACATTAGTGAGAATTTTACTCTCTCATGTTTTGCTGACAGACTTAACACTAAAACTGGTCAGTACGATGTAAGTAACAACAATAAAAAAGTTAAAAAGACTTATGGTGTTAGGGATTGTTTAAACAATTTTTTTACTGAAAAAGTGGATTATTTTAACAATAATAACAATGTTGGTTTATCTGGAGATTTTACTGAAATTCTGAACCCATTAGAGAAAAAATAAATATAATGGGTAAAAAACTAAGTTTATTGAAAAGCGTTAAAATAGACAATGCATATTTGGATAAATGTTTGCAATTGGGTATTGTGCCTAAGGGCATTAGGTTTTTTAAGTTACCCTTGGGTATAAAATACACGGAAGAAAGTATATCTGAATTCAATGAGTTGTTTGACAGTTTTGGATTCAATTTTATCAAGAAAGTAATGAAATTTAACGATGAAAAAATTTCTGTTTTAATGAATGAAATTGAAGTCTTGAATGATGAAATTGTGCAAAGTGTTAATTTTGAAGACTGGCAGGACCTCTATTACAAACAATTTGTTTATGCAGAAAACAAGGCTAAAAATGTTTACAACAGGAAGGTTAAGAAATTGGAGAGGGACACTGAATTATATAAAGAACACAAAGTATACATATGTCAAATATAGACAGAGAAGAGGGAGATAGAACTTTCCCAAAGAGAAGTGAAAAGAGTAGTGAATATTCAAATTTTCGAGGAGGGAGATACCACCCACCACCAAAGCAATATCAAAGGAAACATTAGAATTTAAGAAGGATTTTTTTAAGGTGAAAGGTTCAAAAAGAAATGACTGTTCAACAGATTTTGCTGTTACAACTAAGGACAGCATTAGTTGTAATTTGGGTAATACTACATCAAAGGAAGGCCACAACGTTTCAAACAATGTTGAGAGAAATCCTGTTAATTTAGAGGAGACACTATCTAAACCTGATTTTCCCAATGCGAAAAGAAAGGGCCCTTTGATTTCAACCCTAGCGGGCTTCAAAGTCTATAACTACACTGAATTCTTTGTGTCTCAAGATTTTTACAATCTTTTCAGTAAGGGAATGAAATACATTCCCACTGTAAAATTTAATCTTGTTGACACGGTGAAGGAAATTAAAATATTTTGCAGAAGATTAAATTTGGCCCTACAATTTCAAGATAGGGACGATGTTTCTTCAAATAGGGCAAATTACACCACACGACTTTGCAAAAGAAGTGCTTACATACCGATCCCCCACCCCCAAATTGTTAATTTTGAGAAAATGGTAATTAAAGACATTTATAAATTAAACAGGGATATCTATAAGAGTGATTCATTGAAATTTATGTTTAACGACAATTTAACAAAAGGAGAGAGAGACTGTTTACAATACATTGTGAACAACAAAAACATTAGACTTATGAAGCCTGACAAGGGTGGGGGCATTATTATTTACGACACCACCAACTACATCAAAGCTATACAGGATATTCTCTTTTTATCAAATAACTACGAAGAAGTCTCATTGAATCAAATAAATATAGGTTACCACAGGATAGACCTAGTGATTGAAGAATATTTACTGGACAATCGTATAACAAACGAGATTTACAACTTTTTGAGAACTGAGCACCCAAGATTGGCCCACATCTTCGGCATCCCAAAGATTCACAAGTCAGTAGAGACACCGCCATTTAGGCCGATCATAGCAGGTTCTAATTCCAAAACCTACAATTTGGGTGTGGCGATTGACCAGTGGACAAAGCACATTTATGATTCAGTGCCGCATCTTATTAAGGATTCCTAATTTCTGAGTAGGTTAACAGGTGACGTATGGTCTGAAGAAATAACATTTTTGACAATAGATGTTCAAGATTTATTTTCTTGTATTCCATACACCACTGGTTTGGAATATTTTGAGAACAGTTTAAAAAGGTATTCAGGGTTGAGTTGGGACAAAATTACCCTAATTTTGGACATGATGGGGTTAATCTTGGACCACAACTACATTGAATTTGAAGGTGAATTCTTCAGGCAAACCAGGAAAACCTATTTCTCTTCCCAAGTGAATTCTTTAAGAGCATTTCACTATATTCAAGATTTTTGGATGACATATTTATAATATGGAAGGGCCCAAATGAAGATATTGCAAGATTTATAGATTTTATTAACTCAAGTACTGACTTCCTGCGATTCACATATAAAAAAGAACCTCTGGGTATAGCCTATTTAGACACATTCATTAGTAATACCCCACATGGATTTAGTTCAAAGATACATAGAAAATCCACATTCTCCAACGACTACATTGAGTTTGGTAGTTGTCATCCTAAGCATATTTTCAAGAACATCTTGAAGGGACAGTGCATAAGGGCAGCAAGGATGTCATCTACGGAAGATATCATGGAGAAAGAAATTGAAGGAATTGCAAAGATGTTTATAGAAAGAAAATACCCGAGGGGGATGGTGGAAGAAGTAACACTATGGGTTAAAAAGAATTGGAATCTCAAATATAAGCCCTTATTAGGTGTCCATTTTGAATCAAAGAATAAGAAAACCTGTTTAGGAGTTAACAAAACAGTGTGTGTATTAAGATTTAACCCTTTTTCCAACATTGTGAAAGACATCCTTAAAAGATATTGGGAAATGTTAACTTCTATTGACAACATCAAAACACACATAGGGAGTGATTTGATTTGTGTATATAAAACAGCACCAAACTTGAAAAATTATTGGAGGTACAATCAGGTAATAAAACAAGATTTGGAGTGGGACAAAAAGTTGTGGTTGTTGCAATTATTGCAAATATATTAATGAGAACAAGACCACAACATTGGATAATTTTTCAAAAACTAGAGTGAAGAGTATCAGGGGTAATTGCAACAGTCAAAGGGTGGTGTACCTTGCTGTGTGTACCATCTGTTCCGCCTACTATGTAGGCAAAACGGAATGAAAACTCAAGGCAAGGATATATGAACACCTATACAAAATTAGGAAAAAGGACACCAAGAATGCATTAAGCAGGCATGTAATAGACAAGGGAGAAGACCACACATTCAAGTTTTTTATAATAGACCAGGTTGAGATGACAGTGTATGGGGGTAATTGGAAAACCTTTCTATCTTATAAGGAGAGTGAGTGGCAAATTATTTGTGATGCCACAACCCCCCCTGGTCTAAATGATTTCATTAGCATTAAACCTTTTTTACTGTTGGACCGGGTATGACAATCCTGGGATCTAATAATATATATTATTTATATTACAATTTTTGTACTTTTTGTATTTTTTGTAATATGCACCAATATTTTACATTTTTCTATTTGCAAGTATTTATTTCATTTATTTTATTTTTATTTTAAAGTTGAAATAGAAAATTTTATTTTAAACTACTAGTACATATATTTCTATCAAACCAGGGTGACTAAACAAATATGAAATGCCATTTATAAAGAATGTTTTATGTAATGATATTTAGGTAGATAATCCACTTGTGAGTTAGATATGTTAGTAGTGTATGAATTAGGTTTTCCAATAGTGGAAAATTGTTTAATTTATAAAAATGTTTACATAAATGTTTCTTAAAAGTTTTAAAGTTTTAAAACTTTTGGCAAATCAGGTATAAAAGGGGTGTGCCAATTGGTAATGGTGGTTCTGAAGAAATCTGAGAGATCAGATGAAAGCGCTTAACCATCTACTTTGTAATGAATGGAGTGTTTCGGGTTTTACAATCCAAATAAACCTGTGTTTTGACAACGGAACTTGTTCTTTAAGCAGGAGAGTGTGGAGTATTGTAGATTGCTACAGCTTTTTTCCTTGTTCGAGCAGTGGACCCGTTTTCTGGCTTTTTTGAATTGGAAGCTTTCATTCTTTATTTTACGTTGATATTTTATAATGGGCCTAACCAGGAGCAGATTCTATGAGGATAATAACTTCCTTGGTTTTAGATGAGATGCTCATTGTACTTAATTGTGAGATACAGAAAGACTTTCTGAGTACAGTTGCTACATAGAGATGAAAAGAGACAGAGAGAGAGAGACAGCGACCCAGGTGTCCAAGCGCCTGTTCATACTCACTGGAGAGAAGGGAATCATTGATACTGTAGATGGTAGGAATTTCTCAGCATTTAATTTGAGCTGTCTTTCAGTGCATCAGGAGTTAACGTGTTAGTACCATTTGAAGGATATTGGTATCATTGGTTGATTAGACAACAACACCCACCTTGTCATCATTCAGAGAAACTAGTTATCCAGTGGTCCTTGCTATCGGTGTTTAGGTTATACAAATAAATGCCAAAAAGAACAGGGTCTAGAATTCCACTGGTCACCTTTTCCTTTTTGGTGGAAGCATCACTGATTCTGACAACTTGCACTTTGTCCTTGAACCAGTTTGCAGTTTTTCTTACCACAGTAGAGATCAGTGTTTACTGACCATTAACTTATTAATAATCCCATCATATGGTATGGTGTCAAACAGCTTTGTCATATCCAAGTAGGCTCCATGAACAGTGTGGCCACTGCTCACTGCCTGTGTGACCTTTTCAAAGAAGCACACAAGATTTAGCAGGCATGATCTATTCTTAACAAATTTGAATTGCTGCAGGTGAAGCCTGATCAAATGTTTAATGTCCTGGTTTATGAGGTCAGTGATAATGCATTCCATATCTTTACAGACAAGACAAATAAACGTAATGGGTCTGCAGTTCCCCCTACAGAGGGGCATCAGCACTGCAGTGCACCATGACTAAGGAACATATCTTGTGGCAAGACTTACACTCAGGTGGCTTTGGTGCTGGAGAATGTTTTAAGGATATGATCCTCTGAGATAATAAGGAAAAAGTGACTCGGGGGGTGTTTGGCATGGAGATGATAGTTTCAAGAGAGAACTTTGCAGCAAATTGAATGCTAGTATTTTGGCAGTGTCTTAAGGATTGGACTAGGAGGTGCCATTATATTTATTTTTGGAACAGTGTTGTGAACTATTCCTTAGTTTTCTAATATCGCTAAAGAAGGACTTATAATTATTCTTAGCCTCAGAAGTCAGCCTACATTCAAGGGATGCTTTGTTGATGTCTCACTGCCAGCCCACCCATCTGGAATTTTTAAAATAATTCTATGTCATTTGTGAATATTGATATGATTTATGCAGAACTGTATGTTATGTACTGAGCTTCAAGAATGTAATCACAGTATACCCTGCTGGAACATAGAAGATTAACTTACAAAACATCAAAAAATTAGATGAAATTAAGTGCTTTACGATGTGCAATAAAAGTTAGTCTCAATGCAGCAAGCAGACACAATGTCTAGAGCTAGAAGTTTTTCTATTGTCGTAAAAGAAAAGTAATTACTAGGTTTAAAATGTGAAGTGTTTTATTGCTTTATGACTTCCTAGCAGCTACACAGTTCTGAACACATCTGAGAGATATGTATTTTTAACACAGAGATGTTAGAATCCTTAGTTTCTGTTTTAGCCTGCGAACTGAAGTCAGGTGACAAAAAGTGATGTCATCCAGGCTAACCCAGCAGTAATGTCTGCTGTTAATTTAATAGCTCTCTCAGAGAGAGACTATGCATTTTGTGTTTGTCTTGGATCTAACAAGAACATCCACTCATCATCATCTGCACTTGCCTTGCTAATAGTAAATAACCAGGGTACAGTAATTTCTTTGTGATATGGATAGGAATATAGTAAATATTAGTTTAGATGTTTTCTGTATTTATTTGAGACTGTCCTGCAATGTTGTTTTAAAATATTTCCTGTGATGTTGAACTCTGAAGTAACTGTGTTTGTTTTCTGAGTATTGTCTTGTTCTTTTATTATTTATTATTAAACATATTTAAACCTATCTTTTTGGCTGATATTTGTGAGATATATTTAAGCTCTTAGAGTACTTGCATATGTATTTGGTGACACTGTACAGGCCACTCCTAAATAGCCTTGCAAGTCTTAGTCAAAACTACCATTTGGATTAATAGTAACATTACACAGTAGGATTGGACACCCTTTGTAAGGGCCTTATAGTAGCTGATAAGTAAGGGTGGCTGGTGGCAGCTGGTACTACCTTATAGTCTGGGAAGTATTGGGCATAGCTAGTAAACCTGTGCCAGCCTTTCCCAGGTGTGTGTATGTGTTTTTGTATATCAATCAAATCTCAAAGTGTGTATGTCAGCTACTTGGGCAGGGACACGAAGCTCTGGTTGGACAGAGAGGTTGCTGGAGGTCTTAACGTGGCCACTCTGCTGAGATCCAACCCTATAGCTGTGCCAGTGGGGAGTCTTATTGGGGATTTGAAGGAAGAGGGAAAAACTAGCCCCACACCGACTGTGATCTCTGTGTGCTCTTAAGAGAAATTATACTTTACTGTGTGTGTACTTGTCATCCTCCAATTGTGTATGCCCTCACTGTTGCCAGTGGTGAGGATTGAGGCTCCTTGATTACTGGGCCAGTGCAGGGGCATCACAGCTGGTGTTTATAATTGCCTTCAGTTTGTTGTTGAGGCATTTTATATTCTTTTTGTGATGGGAGATTCTGGTTTTGTAAGGTAATCTGAACAGTTTCTTCTTTCTGTTGTATAATTTAACATCTACTGACCACTATAGTGGTTTGGGGTCTATATTTGTGCATCAAATAGGAATTACAATGAATGCCTTATAATCTAACGTTAAACAGTGAAAGTTCAAACTACCTAACATACTTAACATCGTAAAATAATTCATTGAATGGCCATAGTTGGCCAATATTGTGAATGTAATCAACTAAGATGGGGGGCTTTGCCCCTACACCCCCTAACTATATATACCAACTTTGAGATTGCACTACAGTGGGGAATAGGGTAGATTTAAAAAAGGTTTCCTTCACTTACTTTATGCATCATGGTACTTACTGGTTAATGGCCAACTATGCCATTTGATAAATTACTTTTCAACGTTAAGCATGTTCGGTAGTTTAAACTTTCGCTGTTTAACATTCGATTACATGGCATTGGCTGTAATTCTTATTCAATGTACGAACATAGATCTGGTAGTTTGTTGTTGAATTTGCTACCACATTTAATTCTGATGGGGACTTTTCTGTCAATGCATTTATCTAAATGAGCATAAAGATCCTTGGTATAGGTGGCTACATATCCCGTATCCAGTGTGTGGGTTAACATGGCTGAATTTTGAGATTTCATTATACAATTGTAAAATGTTTGTTTTCTTTGAAGGCCCTAAAGAGGGTGGTATTGGTTATAATTAGGGTGAATGTTCTGAAGGTGATGGTAACCAGTGTGTCATTTGACTTAACTAGTGAGGGGCCAACCAGGGGCAGGGAAAATCCCAGGGCTGAGTTTATGAGAACTGTATCTAGTATATTACTGTCTTTGGCAGGATTTTGGAAATGTATAGGTTCATAAACACTTTAACCATTATGCCAACCTCCCAAATTAACTAGTATTGTGAATGCTGAATATTAGAAGTTTTAAGCACCCCATTCTCCAATCACTGAGAATTAAAGAACCATCTCTTATAGGAACAATTTTAAGGAATGCAAGGACGTTTTCATGATCCTGTTAAACCACAGAAGGGGATCAGTAACAAGCTATAAGTTTAAATTCTGTTTTACATTTTGTGAGTTGAAATTAAGTTTAATGCTATTGGCTATCAATAAAGCAAGGAGTAGTAAATGAAAAGCAAACTCTAAACCAATTGTAATTGAAATACTGAATTTCGTAAAGGAGACAGAAGAACCAGAGGTTTTGGAGAGCTAATGGAAATAGAGGTGGTATCTTTAGAAAATGGAAAGAACAATTTACCTAGATATAAGTGGGATTTATGGGAATAATACATGCAGAATAATGTTAGGAGACGGCAGGAACAGAGACATTTATATCAAGTTGGAGTGAATACTAATAATTAAAAAGAAAGAAATATATACTGCATGAAAAAACATGTTACTATGGTTTGCTTTCTTTTTTATTAATGTATGTGTGGATATGTCTTAAGCGGTAATTTAATAAAGGTGTTTAAAAATGAACATACTGGGTGGGAGGGTTATGAGGTATCACTTTGGAAGGGATAAAATCCATGAGGAACACTGAGACACCTCCTCCATTACCAATGGACATGAAGGCATGATATACACAGAACTTCAGCACGGATGGAGTGCTCACTTTACATTTGAACTTTTCCTCAGTGACTGTACAAACATGGACGTGTTCCAGATGCAGAAGGTCTTCGAAAATGGGCAGCTTATTGTTAAGACTTCTGGCAGTGAGAAAGTCCACCTGGATGTTTTCCAGTTTAGAATTTGATTTGTTAGTTAGGCTAGTATATTCATTAGAAGAATTCTGTCTAAAATAGTCACAATGGGGGCAGTAAAGCTGTTGCCGGTATGTGGAAGTCCTTGATCGAGAGCCACAGTTAGTCTGCAGGGAAATGAAGGCTCTCAAAAGATGCAGAAATATTTAATTTAAAGGATGATGTTTTTAACTGTGCCAAGGCAGTTTTTCACGATTTTATGAATAAGAGAGACTTCACTGTTCATACTGAAAAAAATACCACTGCTAGTGAGAAGTCTTCAGAGATGAATATGAAACACTGAAAATATGAGATATCAAATTTCCACTGCTAAGATTATAAACATCACAACCCATTTTATGTAGACAGCCCCACAGCTAACTCTGTACTGGCTGAAACTTTGAAATATCCAGTTTCTTACTTTCCAAAATAAAGTTACTTCACAGGCCACTTACCTAATGATACATTTTCAAATTTTCAAAAGTTCCAGCTAAATGATTTGATTCCATTGTATGTAAAGATTATTTTACTTTTAAACATATTCATTTCTTTTGTAGATCTTTTTGTCTTTATACCTGTTGACCACTAGTTATTCCCCAGGCACTCATCAAGAGTTTTACAGAGATGTAAGTGGGTTCCCACATTTAAAGTTCTTTGATATGCAGGCCTTCTGTGCATACTGTAACCCTTACAACAGTGCTGACACACTGCATGGTGGGTACACAGCTTGTCCCATTTTGCTACCTTTTGCTGTGGCAGTCAGTGTCTGCTAGATATCAGTAGTACATGGGATTGAGCTGCCGCCTAACCCCAGTAATGGTGAGGTGGCATCAGTCTCCAATGCTGAAGTCACTCATTGATCCCAGGAGATCTGTGTCACAGTCAGAAGTTGAAATACATCCAAGTTTGGCAGCAGAAGAAAGTGTAACGTCTGCTAAGTCTGCCAGGCTGTTGGAGTTAACTCCTTTTGCAGCTGTTCATGCCATTCCACTTATCTTATACCCTCTTAATGTTTAATGTAGTTTATTTTGTATCTACCACTCTCTCCATAAAGAAACACTTTTTCATATCTATTAAAAAAATGCCCATTTTAATTTGAGGTCATGCCATCTGCTGCATATTCTATAATTTTAGTCTCCATTTTGTAATTTTGAGACTCGTGAATGAGAGACCTTCAAATGGAAAAAAACAAACCATGAAATACAAATAAAACAGCAAATATCAACTCTTTCTACAGTACTATAAAAACGTTTTGCAGGTAATCCTGGACTTCCTTAATTGAGGGGAGCTGCACCTCTAACCCTGTTAGTATAAATGCTAACTCCAAGATGGCATTACTTTAGCATAAAGGCAGTATTCTGAGTTATCAAAATCTTGGACTTAGCATACTTAAAAGCTTCCTTTCATGAAACTAATCTTAGAGTTGCAAGAATGATATTTGTATTAATTCTAGTTTTAAATGGTTACCCCTTTTCCTTGCTGATTTTCAGCAGTAATCACTTTATTGACCCATAGCTTATCCTTTTTTTTATTTCCTGAATTTGAGAATATTTTATATTTATTTATTTATTGACATTTGTTAATCGGGTTAGTCCAACTGAGACAGGGGCCCATTTTCAGTGGAGACCTGAAAAGCTCCAGAAGTATTATATATTCTTACAGTAAAAATCAAATCAAAAATAAAAATAAGAGTAAAAAAGTAAAACCACCATGAAACATAATAAGAAAATCAACAGAGAATATCAGTACATAGACTAGGTTAAATAACAATTGACAGGTCTGGAGAATATCCCACATGACGTGCATACAAAGAGATAAAGCATCCAATCAAATTTTTTTTAAATATATATATATATATATATATATATATATATATATATATATATATGTATAATCTGTGCTATGGAAGGGAGGAGAGATGGAGGTGTAAAGGAATATGAGGTACGTACAAGGAAGTAAAGAGTAGACTAGGGAAAAGGAGTTAAAGTTGAGAAGAGGCTAGATCAAGTGGGGGTTAGACAAGGGCAGGACCGTGTACTCTGAAGAAAAATGTTAAGTTCTTTTTTGAACAGGTGTTTTTGATGAATGCTTCTTATGTTTTGAGGGAGTGGTTTCCAAGCATGTGCAACAGAGTATTTGTAGAGGGACTTTCCTATATTTTTACTGGGTTTATATGTATTTTGTCCTAGACCTTGAACTTTGCCTAATCTCAACCCCCTTATTAACAGCAGAGCATTCCTACGTAAAGAGGATTTTGCGTACTACTACCTGACATATCCTGATAGTATTCGAGCCCTGGTGTACAACATCTGGCTTGGCTGTGCATGGCAAAATAAGAACGGAGTCCAGGTTATTACAGCTGACTGTATTGTATAGGAACTGTATGTTACAAGCAGTGCACTAAGTTGTTTTGCTGAACAAAATGCTTGCTTTGACTCTGACCTGCCTGGCCTCTCCTTGACTTTCAGCTGCACACAGCCTGCATTACAGACAAAGCTGATCCAAGATGAAATCTCAAGCTTGAGTCAAGCTTGTCCACCTCTAAGTTATATTTTGCTAGTTATAAAGTAAGAATAGTGCTGACTACCTGGGAAGCTTTTATACTGATCACAGAAGTTTTTTATGTTCTGCTTTACTTACAATGCTGAGCACTGTTGATGAATATTCAGAACTTCATATGCTACAGCAATAAAACAGCTAACTGGATTGGATAAATCAATATAGGGCTGCAAGCCCTGCAGTGTTAAAACCATTGCATGATAATGGCTCCCTCTTGTGCTTATATATTGTAATTACAGGCTTTAATAAAACTACTCCAGTAATTCTTTTATTTTTCTAAAGGATGATTTTTTTTTTAATTCAGTGATTTTATTACAAAACAAATATAATAGGTAGTTTTAGGATCAGAAATCCTTTAAAATTTCCTTTCAATGCTGGTCAGTCCTAAAGAAAAATCAGATTAATGACCATTCTGCCTAATGCAAAGGTACTGTACCAGCACTGATGGCTACAGTAGTATTCAAACATTAATATATTTCTGTGTGTCAAATAAGCAATTCCTCTTTTTCCTATGATATCAAATAGACCGTACAGTAACTTAGATATTTTTGTCTTAAGCTGTTCTGCAGTCATAGAAGATGTAGGACGGAAAGGTTGCTTTTGTTGAGTTTACTGTCAATTATGATTTTTGCACTGAAAAACATGTTATAAAATATATTATGCTACAGAGGCAAGGTTTGTCCAGGGTCACCATGTTATAGATCATCATAAACCAAATATCAGACAACCAAACTGGAAAAAAAAAGAATTTCAAGTGAAAGCATCACTTTGCAGTCCAGGGAAGCAATGCTTCGAGACTCAACAAAGTCCACTTCTGGGCTAGGACAGTGGGTTACTTACTTGGACAGAGAGTGACAAAGAGAAAGAAGAGAGTTGTGAGATGCGCCCATAATGCCCTATAGGTTTCCTATGCCTTTCAGTGAAAATGGACTGAAAGGAAAATTCTGAATCCAAAGTACATATTTCACAACAATGTGGAAACATGGAAAATGGTGAAGAATGAGTGTCACCCTTCACGTGGTCTGTATTCTGAAATTCACAGTGTTGTAACATGCCACTACGTAAGTGCAAACAGCCACACAGGAGAACAGTCATGTGCGACAGGTATCATCCCCAGAATGGTATAGTGTCTTATAGTGCCAATCACTTCAACAGTGTGCTGTTTCTAGGCTAGTATATAACTATATAGTTATCACTCTGTAATTATGTAAATAGAAACTACTCAGCCACATAACATATTTGAATAAGGAAGAATTAGCAGACTTACATCTGTCAAACAAAATGTATTACATTTAGTTGTTAATCTACAGTGGTTCTGTAGGACCCTTGTACAACTCATCAGTATATGAGATAAATATATTTCCTTGTATTAATAACTATCAACTGTCAAACGCTGCAAAGAAATGATTTATACCTTCTGATGGATGTGTACTTGCTGACCGTCACTTACAAATATGTAAAGGGTATGACACTTATACCTTTTCAATCTATATAATGATATATTGCTAAAGATGTAACTAATTTAAGCTTTTTTGCATGTCACTTCTGCTGTATCTCTGTAAAACTCTGTGCCTTGGTGCCCAGATCATGACTGAAAAGGGTCCTTGGATCAATTCACTTAACAGGTCAACAAAGAGTAAATAAATAAATACATAAACAAACAAGCAAGTAAACAGAACTACAGCCATACCTTTACGCTAAGTCCTTCTAAAGAGGCACAATAAAGTAGTCAGTGCTACTCTATATTATAGATTATGAATGTCACATGACAGTGCATACATCATTTGAGGTAGATGCTTGTACATATATAGTTTGAAAACAAAGCACAAAATTGATATAAAGTGATCATTTGCAATAATTAGATAGCAGCAACAGCAGCATTAAATAACCGAGTCTTTGCTGTCATGACATTTGACAAAGGTGTTCATTTGTATGCCTTTCTAATCAGTCTACCAAATCTGGATACTTTACATTCGCCTTTAAATGATGTCATAGTAAGTTCAGTAATCACTTCCTGGAGCTGGTCAACATCCATCGGGTACATCATCGATGTCATTCTCAAAGAAGAGGTATTTGCTAGTATAATGCTATGATAAGGATAAGTGTCAGATGTGCACTCAGGAAAAGTCTCTAGGTTTGGCAGGTGTTATTATCGAATTCCTCAAATTGTTCTTTAGTAGCATTTTCTCACTCAAATCATTATTTTGACTTGAGAACCATCCAGTTCTTTGTAATTATCTTCTACTGCATCTCAAAGTCAGTCATTTCCTTTGTTTTGGTGATGTAAGACCTCATCATGTTTGCATGGGCTACTGCAACATCGTCCTCTTTGTCCAAGTCCTTGTCAACTGGGTTTTCAGTTCTAACAATGTTAACAGTTTTTAATATATAATCAATGCCTTAGATGCTTTGTCATAGTAGTATGTCTGATTTAGGGTTAGGGAGTGGGAACAGAGTTTTAGGTTTACAAAATAGGAGGTGAGTTTAGAGTTAGAGAGCAAGAAGGGAGTTTAGGATTAGGAAATGGTCAGGTAATTCAGGTTTAGGGAGGGGGTTGGAGTTTTAGGCATAGGGAGCAAAGAACTGGGTTAGGAACAGGGTGGGAGTTTTAAGGTTAGAGTTAAGGCTGTGGTAGGGCTATACAGTTTAACAGGGTTTGGGTTTTTGGAGGGCTAAATATTAAGATCAAGCAAGTGGAAGTTAGAACACTTGCTTTTTTGACCAAATAGTTACAAGCTAATAGTATGCAACCATTTGTAGTAAACCCAAGCACAAATGAGATATAACTGTCCCTGAACTGAATCAAATTAATAGCTGCTTTAATGAATGGCCTCTCCAGAATTTCATGAGGTATTATGATGTCCTTAGTGGTTTTTTTTTAACATTAAGTTCTCTTTGCTATTACCTTATAGGTGACAACATTACGTCACATTATTATATGATAATACTGTTATCTGATGAGGAGCGATGTAAATGGCACAGCTATTGTATGAGCAAAATGGTATAATTTGCACCTCTTGGCTATAATAGCAGAGTACCCATGTGTTAATGAAATTAGAATATTGTGAAATTGAAAATACATCACCTCATTGCATTTTTAAATCCAGATCCTCTTAAGGCTTAAAATAAAGTAGAAAATGGAGAACTTAATGTTACAAAAATCTGTCAAGTTTCTAACATATCACAAAAGCAACACTAAATACACCATAATAACTCATGACAGTCTGCAGTGAGATGGATAGTTGAGAAGAAGCTAGAGATAAGGAAACTAGGCCTTCCTAGACTTGGAGATAGCATATCACAAGGTCCCAAGAAAGCTGATTTGGGCAGTACTGCGGTGGTTCAAAGTCCCAGAAACATTGGTAGAATTAGTGCAGGCTGTGTACAAGGACCCAATGACTCAAGTACGAACAGTGTTCGGTCTCAAAGATGTGTTTCTAGTGGTAGTAGTTTTTCAAGAATCTCTATCTCTTATTTTCTCCTATACGGGGATTATAAACAGTGTTCAGTAATGCGTTTCTTAATTCCAAAACAGCTTAAATTATTTATTCCACTCTTCTGTATCAGTTCTCTTTTCATAGCTTCTTTCATCTTGCAGCCTCTTTGCCCTTAGAGTAATGTACATGTTGTTCAGAACACACATTTAAAATCCTTAACTTTTCTCTTCTTCTCTCTTTCTCTGTCTGAGCACTTCCCTGCTTTCAGACCCACACATGGCCCTTCTTGAAGGGGAGAATTCAAGTGTGTTTTCTGTTAGAATTTCCTTCCGCACATGGTACATCTTCCTTTATATTTGCCTAATGGGTCTGTATAGGGTGTTCTTAGTATGTCACAGAATCACCTTAGTGCAGACATGAGGTATGAACATTTTTATTTGGCTTACAAAATGCCACCTTGGCAGGCCAACCATTGTTGCCTAGTTTGTCATGCAGACTTCCTTCACTATGGTAGTCATGGTTTCAAATGAACATCTTGCAAAATTGTTGAGTTGCACCTGAAAAAAAATATGTGTCCTTTCCACAAGTCACCTGAAGGACTTTCTCCTGTATCTCTTCCTGCGTCAGAATTGTAGTGAGAGTCCTTTCCTTCCTCTTCAGAAAGTTGTTCTCCTTAACCACATCAACATAGGATGCTCCAAGTCCTACATCATTTTCTTGTAAAGTTTTCTTTAACAAGTTTACTGCTTTCAAATGTATCTTCAATTTACTGTCAATGACAGCATGCAGGGATTAATAATCATAATTTATTTTGTATTTGATATTTTGCAGTTCTCAAATCTTTAACTACAAAGTATTCTTTCCCTTTTCCAGGTCTGTCCCAGCATTGTCATTACAACTCTGTGCACGTTATAAAGTCTGCGGCAAAATCAGGATAAAGATAACCTTTTTAAGAACTTTGCCAGTGCAACACCAAGCCTTAACTTTGCTTAGTGGTGTTTAATAAAAGCTTGTTAAGGATACCTAGGTGGTCTTAAGATTAGGTCTTGTGCTGGGTATTGAAAGCACGTGCCAACAAAGAACAGTGGCAGAAGAGGAAAACAGTTTTTAAAAGGTGTTAAAACTTCACTCTGACTCAATTTTGTAGCAGAACAGTGTGTAACAGGTTTTAATGCCATTAGTTCTATGACTTTGCTTCCCCCTGCTGTCTATATCTCTCAGCATTCCTTTATTTTGCAGAGTATCCATGATTTTGCCTTTTTTTGTTTTTGTCCTGACCCTCATAACATTTTTGGTATTCTGGTAAATCATTTTTATACTCTTTGCGGCTATGCCATTTGCAACACAAAATTTATCAAATATCTACAGCCATTGTTTCCAACTCTCTGCCAGCATTCTTTGAAGACCCGAGGAAAGTTGTGGATTTGAAGATACAATTGCTGATGTAATAAATAATTCCACTGCTGTTGATGTGTAATGGTGGCTTAGCATTGCTTTTATGAAAGAGCTGTGTTTTGCTGTTATAAATGAAGCTGGCAATGGTTTTGTCTTCTGAAACAATGTCTGGTAATCTTGGTGTGTTTACAATTGTCAGTTCATGTCATTTTTTTTTCTGCCAGTTTGCTAATTCTGGAATTAATTAGTTGAATGTAATAATAAATTATTGTAAATCATTTTTGCTTTTATTTGTAGATGTCAAGACTGTGTTAATAAAAAAAATGAGAAAATCATCAAGAAAGGATGACACTTCTCTTTTACTGTATGAACCTCTCAAGAGCTTTCATTTTTTAAAAGAGTTCTTCAGAACCAGGAAAAAAGAAAATAAATATCCCTTATATAGAAATTTATTTGAAATGTGATAAAACTATCCAATAAAAATAACATATTTAGGCAATTATTTAACTCATTCACTCCAATGGACCTCAGGAAATCTGCACTGTAACTTCAAATGGGCGGAACCTAAGCCTTTTGACAGAATCAAATTATATTGTCACATTTCAAACAAATCTTCATATTTGTGGAACCATAGAGAAGTATAAATGGCAAACTCTTCAGCACAAACCATTTTTACAGTGGTAGTATTTTTTCAGGTTCTAGGTCTTAAACCAAATTTTATAAGTCACAGTAAATGCAGTAACTATTACACTTGTAATATTTTGTAAATAACTTATAATATCTCGGCAACCACTCAAGTTACATGCATGTGGTCAGTAGCATTTTATTCATCTAGCTGAGAGCTTTCATATGATTCTAAGGAGTTCTGTCTGTGTTACTTGGTTGTTGAAATATTTAGAAAAATGTGAAAATTATATCTATATAAATTAATATCATAAAAACAACAGTTAATATATATTTACCTGCACTAGACAGAGGTCACATATTAATGTAATTGACTTTGCCATTGCGTAAGCTTTAAGATGAAATCTTTTAAAGCCCTGTATATAACATGATTTTGGAATTACTGATGCAAATATGAACAAACAATATTTCACGCCTAGAGGCTTCAGTAGGAGTTAACTGCAGATGCACCTGGAGATATCACTCAGATGTAATGAGTTAAACAAATCAAAAAAGCACAGCTGAAAAATATACTGTACAAAATTCAGACGAAAAAAATCAAAATAATCAAACCATACACACCTTTCAAACCAGGAAGTCCTATGAAGAAAAATGTCTGCATTTGTTACCAAATGTAAGTGTTATATATATATATATATATATATATATATATATATATATATATATATATATATATATATATTCAAGGAAAACTTAGTATCAGCATCATAATGAATATCTACATTCAAAGAATGCTCTCCAGTGGGGTTCCAGCCAATTGAATGTAAAATGTAAAAAAACTAAACTTGTACTAAGTTCTTTAATAAACTTGATTATATCATCTTGTTTGCTATTGACAAAAAAGTTTGTTAATGAAACATACATACAGTGGCAGTGATATAAACATTTCTAACATGTACTCCATTTGGAATTCATTTAATATATGGTACTTCAATGGAAGCTCTTTGAGTTATCATTTTTCACAGATTTGTCTTAGTGTTCTAGACATTTAGAATGGGTTCATGCAGTGTTGCCCACTTGATTGCCAGATTATTTGTAAAAGTCAGGAAGCTTCTTTTATTTTGGTGGAAAATCAGTTTATGGGAATTCAGCTAAGAAATCAAAAATGCTATTTATTACCCAGTCTGATGGCTTACAGATATCATCCACTTAAGCAATGAATATATTGTGACAATTACTGCTTTAATTAATCAGATGCAAACTTTAATTGTATTTATTAATTACAAAAATCAAAATGATTGCCATATTTTCAACTATTAGTAGAACTTCAGGAGCAGTATATATTCCAATAGTGCTTGCTTTCAAAAGTATTTATACTGGGGGATGGGGGTGGACAAGATGGCAAACTGATAACAGCACAAAGTCTTCGCTCTGCTTTATTTTCTTTTTTTCTGACAGGAGTTTATTATACAAACTTAAAAACTTATTTTCTTATACATTTTGAGTCTTTAAAATAAACTTGGACAAGTATTTGAAAGAAAAATCAATTTTATGGCTTTTCTTTAATATTTTCCTGTCAGAAGTTTTACTGACTATTATGACAGAATGACCACTCAAAAGTGAACTCTCAAGACAACTCAGTGAAAAATAGACTACAGTCTATAATGAGCAGTATCCAGGAGCTTTCTATTAAATTTGATAAGCTTGAGATCAAAATGGACAATATAAAAGAAAATTCCAAGAAACAAACAGAAATGTTAAAAAAGATCATGAAACAACAATGTCTTTGTATCTCAACAATAGAAGACACATTAAATGACATGGACAGCAGAATGACAGAGAGTGAAAATCACACAGAATTCATGTTAAAACAAAATATTTGCTTATAGAAAAACTAGAGGACCTAGAAAGTAGATCTAGAAGGAATAATATTAGGATATATGGAATACCAGAAAATGAAGGAGACGACAATATCTTGCAGCTTTTAACTAACTGGATGCCTAAAATTCTAAATCTACCAGAAGCTCTCTTTTTTGGTATTAAGAGAGCACATAGATCTCTTCTGACTTCTTCTTTGAAGAAAAATCCTCGGGTCTCCAGATCTATTATTGTAAAATTTCCCTCCAGCCAATACAAAGACCTGGACAAAGACCGGGTGCTGAAGACTGCTTGGGCTAATTCTCTGATAAAAATAAATAACACTATCAGGTTTGACAATGACTATAATGCATCTGTTATGACCAAAAGGAAAGCATGTATTCCATTTATGAAAGACTTAAAGAAGCTAAACATTAAAGCTCAACTATTTTTCCAGCCAGAATTAGGATCTTTTTGCTAGAAGGTCAGGACACTTTTAATTCTTTAGAAGATGCAGTGGACTTCTCTCAGAAAAATAAACTTTTTGATCAGTCAGAAAATATGTATTGGACTCTTGTCATCTTAAAGAGACAAGCAACAAGAAATGTCTGGTCTCTGAAGGACAAAAATAGTAACAAAATTAAAGAAAAGTAATGTTGTTCTCATTTTCTATTTTCCCTAAATAGCCTTTATACAGGTATTCAGTTTTGTCATATGTCATAGTTCATCTTCAAATACAAGGTAAAACAAAAAATATATAGTAGTGTCTTTCGGCTTTTCCCGGTTAGGGGTCGTCACAGCGGAACTCTGGTCTGCTAATGATTAGCAGTAGATTTTTACGTGCCGAGTTGCCGGCCCTGACACACAACATTCAACGAAGGTACGCCCATTAATGCATGTCTCCACACAGAAGACAATCTAGCTGAGAATTGAACATGATGTCTTACTGTGAGGCAACAACACTACCGCAGCACCACCACCGCAGTATGCTAAAACAATATACTTTATCAAAACACCTTTTCTACAGTATCTGAAATAGTGTATATGTGTTATTATTACTATTATTTATAAGTCCCTTTATTATTTTAATTTATTTGTCTCTAACATTATTTTCAAACATAGAGAGTAGAATGTATGTGTGTATGTGGGGGGAATGTATATTAACATGATTAACTAATCCACTTAATTTATATATACTTTCTGTATATAATTTCAAATAATCTGTTTTTTATTTTGGTTGTTCTATCTGGTGAATGTGGTTTGTATTTGATAAGCTTTATCTATGTGGAATGGGTATTGTGTTGAGTGGTTTTGGCTGCATGAAAATCGTTTATATACTTCACTTTAGGTTTAACTTATGTGATGTTTGTTCATTACTTGGGCTCTTATTCAAAGAATTAGAGATGCTATTTACTGTTTTTACAGTAAATGCTTCTTTTCAGTCCCTTTTCCTGCCCAGTGTTAGTTAAATTGCTTTAGAATGTTTTTTTGACATACCTTTAGCTGTTTCTCAACTTATAACAGTCTAGACCCCATGTTCAAGCTGCCTGTGCTTCAGGATCTGATTGAACTTAACTCTCATTTACAGGAAGTGAACTTTTAGAATATTAAAATGTAGGGTTGCCACCTATCCGTTTTTGATCGACTATCCAGAAATCAAACTGATTGTCCAGTAGTCCGGAAAACACTGTACAAACTCTGGTATTTTGTTTCAGAAAAGGAAATAGGATATCAGAGTTTGTTAAACTGACAGATTTACTATGATTTTTTTTATAGAAAAGCATAGTAAATCAAAAGAAAGCATGCATCAGGAATGGAAAAAGAGGGCATTTCCCATCAGCTGATGTAATGATGACATCATAAAATGGGCAGAATGTGGGTGAGAAAGGGGTGGAAATGAGCAGTGTTGTGGGTGATGTGAGGGGTGTGGCCTTGGTCTGGTTTTAGCCAAAAAAAAGGTGACAGCCCTATTAAAATGAGCAGCAGAAACACAAAAATAAAACATTTAAATAATACATTTTAAAACATACCCATGTAGTTTTTATACTCATTATCTTTTAAAAAAAATGGAATAATAAAAAGAAGAAAAGGAAAGAAGAATGCAGTGGGAAGAAGAAGAAAAAGAAGACATTTGCAGACTTAGACACCTGGTACTAATCACTGTTTAGTGACATCTTGTGGTCATCCTAATTATAGTTCAGTGAAAGTTGTTTGTCTTTCGGCTTTTCCCGATTACGGGTCGCCACAGCGGAACTCCGGTCCTCTAATGATTGGCAGTTGGTTTTTATGGTGTTGAGTTGCCAACCCGATGCCCAACTTTCAACGAAGGCACGCCCATTCAATGCATGTCTTTCAAATGCCCACTCGACCGCGGGGAGGACATGCAGACTCCACAAAGAAGGCACTCCCAACCCAAGCCGAGAATTGAACGGGAGAACCTCTTGCTGTGAGGCAACAATGCTACCGCTGCACCACCGCAGAAGTAGTTCAGTGAAAGTACAGTGTAAATATAATAGTAAATATAATATACTCATGCAGAGGACTAGGTCATTTATGGTGAGGAAAATGCTTGTCTAAAGCAATATTTCTGGTTTTAATGTGTCATTAAAGAAGCCAACAAAACTAATATAACTTTAATAACAATGAATTAGACAGTTACTGCTATGCAGAATACTTCTGATAGAGAAGTACCTATTACAGTAATGGAATTTCCTCTACAGTTTCTCTGGTTCTGTAACATGCTACCTGTTATATTGTACACACAAATATTTACACACTGTCAGAATGGATTTTTGATTATTCAGTCTAAACATTTCAGGACTTGGCATTGTGAGTCCTGATATTTTAAAAGTTTATTTTCCTTACAGATCCATTATTGTTACTGACCTAATGTATTGTTTCATATCCACATTTCATTTATGCAAGCACAATCCATTAACTTTGCTAGCTATATCTTATATGCCTGACATTTTCTAACTTTTCCATTGTTCAAGGGCTATTTTCTACCGGGGCTCCCTCGGAATACAGATTCTTCACAAGAATAGATAGTTTCATTAAATAATATCTAACAAGTAAAGTAACTGATCTGCTTCTTGCAATAGACATTGACACACCTAAAGGTTTAATCTCATAAAAAAAAAAAAAAAAACATAACAACACATAGACCATGGGTGACCCACAGATAATCGAAGACCTGAGGTATAATACAAAGAGGTAGTTAAGCATTAAGACTGTTGGTGGAATATACAATACTTACAAATGCAGAGCATGAATAAAGGTGATAGCATAGTAAACAGAGAATGATGTGCCCTACATAACATCCAGCAGTGTATTAAAATATTGTTATAGAGAGCAATTAATCATGTGAAAGTTAGTAAGATATAGATTAAGCATCCGTACTTAAGTAAATGATGCTACATTGCAATTCTATATACAGAAGGGCATCCACATGCAAAAACACACTCAAATTAAAATACATATTTACACAGACCACATTTGTCTATTATCAAGTAAGGGGTCTACAGACGTATTTACACAAGGCATAACCAACTGACTATAAAAACTAAATACCCCCATAACCTTTTAGTATTATTTCAGTATACAGTTGTCCCAATTCTTTCCTTGAAATGCAACTGTGATATCTAACACATGATGTAATGCCCAAAAGGAGCTTTTTTCCTCAGGTCTCCACTGAATATGGGCCCTCAGCTCAGTTGGACCAACCTGGTTAACAAATGATAATAAATAAATAAAATAAAAGAGCTGTGCATTGCAACAAAACTGTAAGGATAAAGAGAGGGAACACTTCATTACTAAAATGCAAATGGACAGTGCAGTGGTAGCATTGTCGCCTCATAGCAAGAGGTTCTCCGGTTCAATTCTTGGCTGGGGTGCCTTCTGTTGGGAGTCTGTATGTCCTCCCTGCATTCATGTGAGTTTCCTCCGTATACCCTGGTTTCCTCCCACGTTACAAAGATGTGTGGAGCATTTGTCCCAGGGCCTCCCCTGAAAATTGGCTTTGTTGCAAGTTGGACTTTCCCATTTAACAAATGTTAAATAAAAATAAATAAATAAAATGCAAATAGGCATGCAGGAAGCTAGCATTTCTTACATGGGATAATGAGTCAACTTTGGATTACTGAAATTTTACTTTACTGAAAATCACAGCAGCGAGCTGAAAACACCAAAAGCAGACATCAGAGAATTGTCACATTCCCAAAGTTTGCAATCTGTGAAACACCTGCTGTGCATGTCTCACAGTGCTTGGAGCTTCTGAATGGATATTGTGGTACAGTGAGGATCAAGAAATATACTCTTTTCCTCACTGTAGTACAATCTCAGAGTTGTTATACATAATAGGCATGGGGTTTGAGGTGTGCAGCCCCACACATGGGGGTGCAGGGGGCTTGCCCCTGCAAAAATATAAGAAAGTGTTTTTATTTTTTGTAGCAGCTGGTTTTTCATTGATGTAAAAATTGGGAATGTGACGGTTTAGTGATGTCTGGTTTCAGTGTTCTGGTTGTGCTGCTGTGATTTTCAGTAAAGTAAAGTTTTGGTGATCCAAAGTAGATTCAGGATAACATATGGTTCACACCTCCACACACTGGTTGCCATAAAATAATTTTTTTATTCAAAATGATTTTTACAGACATTTGACTGGAAACTATTAACGGTGATTATAAACTTGCTCTGAGAGAAATATATTTATTTGACGTCTATATCAATATTAATTTGCATGTAACAGCATTTATATATATTACTGTACTTATACTTTAATGTAAGCTGTTGCCTTCTGTGCTATATGAAACAGTTTAGAGGAGAAGATGCTTAAATCACCTCAATCTGCCCAACATCTGTTGCCTTAATTACTCAGAGTTACTTCACTAATCATTGGAAAATAATTTTAATGAGCAGATTTAACTCTTCAAAATGTTCTGCACTTGTTAGTGAAATATGTCATTTTTATTTTATACTAAATTGACTTTTAAATCATTTCAAGCATGTTTCATCTCCCATTGGTATGATGAATACAAAAATTTGATCAGCACATTTCAGAATATGGCAATGAAAAGTACTATAAGCAAATTTGTAAGTACAGGATACTTAAAATATAATCATAAAAGAATGCTTCCTGTACATAAGTTAGATGTTAAATGTATATTCCAAGTACTACAGGTATTGATAGTAACATATATACATTCATAATACAAGCATTCACTTAAAAACACTCACTCATTTGTATATTTATGCTCATGCATACATACATAGAACATACTCACTCTCTTAACTGGTAATATACATATCAAGCATCTACTCATAATTTACAAACACATACACACAGTTATATGTATGCACATCCATGTAAATATATTGTTTATATATAAGCACATACAATATACAGAAATATGTAATTTTAAATTGTAGCACCTTTTAATTATACTTCTATATTCTGACTAATACTTTCATCTTTTCACCCATGTTATTATAGGTTCATAGGTTGGTACTAGGTTATCGGCCCTAGGGCCTATACAAGCCTAGCCATAACAATTCCCTGGATATTTCTTCCCACAATATTTACTTCCCTGGACCCCTGTCTAGCAGGGTGACTGACATGATCCTTGAGGTGAATTTTCTATCTCCCATCCAATCATCAAGGATCCTTTTGAAGAGGGCCAAGGAGGCACTCTGCTTGACATGTATGGGCAGTCTATTCCAGAGTATGGGGAGTCTCTGCGTCAGGAACTTATCCCTCCAACATGTTTTGTTCATTGTGATGACAAGGTTTAGATCCCTGGAGCGTGTGGCTCTGAGGGATTAGGATTTCTTTAAGTGGAGCATGTCCAACAGCTCAGGGTTTGACATGGCTTTGTATGTTAAGCAGAGATCGCCTCTGAGTAGACGATATGCCACAGAGTATAGCTAGAGTTTTTTTAGACGGTCAGCATGGGGCATCTGCTTTAGGCCTGTGATTCTTTTAGTGAGGTATTTCTGTGGCCTTTCCAGCTGTTGCATATGTCTTGTGAGGTACATACCAAATGGGGCATTGTACTCTATAATGGGTCTAATGAGGTATGAGTACAGTGGGGCAATGACGTCCTTTTTTCTGGATGAAAAGCCCTTAGTGATGAGGTGTGCCACATAGAAGGATTTCCTGACTCTTGTGGCGATGTAGTTATCGAAGGTGAGACCACTGTCCACCTGTGTCCCTAAGTCTCTCATCACACTTTCAGTGTTTAGTGTACTGCCACCTATGTGGTATTCATGGGTACATGTTTTTTTTTGCAAAGGGGATAACTATATATTTCTTGGCATTAAGCTTGAGCCCATGGCCCTGGAACCAAACATCTGTTTCTGTAAGGCCCTTTTGTAGAATATCCACATCATTTGGGGATTCAATAATGGCTCCCAGTTTGCAGTCATCTGCAAACTTTGTTAGCCAGAGTCCCTTAGTGTTGGCCTGTACTTCAGAGAAGTAGATGCCAAACAAGAGCGGTCCTAGGACTGAACCCTGAGGTACTCCACTTGTCACTTGTCTGGAGCTGGATTTGGAGTCGGCTACTTTTACAGTCTGGGTCCTGTCAGTAAGGCAGTTGGCAACCCATCGAGTGACATAGGGATTTATGCCCAGCTTAGTTTATTTAGGATTCCAGAGTGGGGGATGGTGTCAAAGGCCTTGGTGAGGTCCAGATAGGCTATGTGGACCACTTTACTCGAGTCCACAGCTCTGGAGACTGATTTGAAGAAGTTAATCAGGTTCAGGAGACAAGATCGG
Source organism: Protopterus annectens (assembly GCF_019279795.1). Taxonomy (NCBI): domain Eukaryota; kingdom Metazoa; phylum Chordata; order Ceratodontiformes; family Protopteridae; genus Protopterus; species Protopterus annectens. The sequence goes on along the minus strand of NC_056743.1, from coordinate 625,841,921 downwards.
CCCTTCACAAACCCAAACTGCGTGGGCTCCAGTGTTTGAAGGTTGTCAATGTCTTTGTTTATAAGCTCCATGATAATGCGTTCCATGCTTTTGCAGATCAGGCTTGTCAGACTGATGGGATGGTAGTTCCTGGGATCCAAGGTGGATCCCCCCTTGTGGAGTGGGATAACTGTAGCTGTGCGCCACTCAGGGGGCACGAAGCCTGAGGTGAGGCTATAATTAAACATGACACCTAGGTGAGGTGCCAGTTTATTTTGTAGTTCATGTAGTACACAGCCCAGGATGTCATCTGGTCAAATGGATGCTGTATTCTTAGCTTTGGAGAGTGCGGTTTCTACCTGTGTGGCCGTGATTACCTATTTGGCAATTGTTTGGTATTGAGATGGGCCCTTTAGGGGGTGAGAGGGGGGTGAAGTTGGCACTAAATCGATCTGCCAGGATATTGGCAATATCCCTGGGATCAGTATATTTAATGCCATTCTGTTGTAGCTCAGAGCAGATCTGAGCATTGCCATTTAGATTCTTGACATAACTATAGAATGCCTTGTGGCTGTCTTTGGAATCTTTGGTAATTTTATTTTTGTAACTAGCTTTGGAGGATTTTATGAGGGATCTCATCTTCTTACTGAGGCTGGTAAGGGAGTTTTTTGCATCCTGGGATTTTCCTCTTTTCTGCAACAGTTTCTTCTTTCTGTTGTATAGTTTGTTTATGGCAGGAGACCACCAGATTGTCTTCCTTTTTTTGGAGGAGAGCATCTTGGTTCTATTTGGGATGGCACGATTCATGCATGAGTGGATATGCTCATACAGTGCCTTAGTGTAGGATTCAGCAGTCAAACTTTCAGATCCCGTCTGCATTGGTGTCATGAAGATTGTCACTTCTTACTTGAGTAGCATGAAGTTGGCTTTGGAGAAGTTTTTTATGGAGGTTTCCTTACTGGAGGTGGGGGTGGGATGTGGATGTCAAGGGTGATTTGCTTATGGTCAGACCTGACCAATGAGGGGGTGACCACTGGTGTGGAGCATCTATCTCCCATGTTGGTAATGACCAGGTCTAGGATATTGGAGCCCCTGGTGGGCCAATGGATTAGTTGATCCAGGGCGTTGGAATTTATGAATTCCAAGAACCGTTGGGCAAAGGTGTGGTACCCGAGTAGTTTTCCCAGTTAATGGCAGAGTAGTTGAAATCTCCCAGTATTAGGGTGTTTGGTTGTATTTTAATATTTTCCAGTATGTTTAGAAAGGTGTAGTGAGAATCTTGGGGCACGGTGGGGGATCTGTAGCAAGCTACAATTTGGATTGCAGTCTTATCTAGTGTTAGTTGCACCTGGAGAATTTCAGATGCATTGTGTTGGGCAACTAGCCTGGGGTGTGAATACCCTTGGTGAATATGGACACTCCTCTACCTTTGGTGTTTCGGTCTTGGTTTGGTGGCTGAAAAGTGTGGTAAGAGTTGTAGACTGGTATTGCAGAGTGCTCTCTGGAGCCTTGAACTAGGTCTCAGTTATTGCACAGATATCAATGTTCTCCATTTTTAGGAGTGCCTCGAGAGAGTGCATTTTGAGGTTTAGACTTCTAGCATTGAGTAGCATCACCCTTCAGATTTTCCATGCTTGTATCTGTTACGGTGGTGGTTTTGTCCTTTGATGAACCTTACCTAAAAAAGGCACTATAGGGGTGGCAAGAGCTTTAGCCAGTAACCTGAATCCTAGGGGTGACAGGTGCAGACCATCTCTGACAAAGCATCATGGTTTGTCGATCATGTCTTCCCAGGCAGACAGATACTGGATCCCCTTGAATGACACCAAAAGCTTAGCCATTTGTTGAAGTCAATCATTTTGTCCTTATACTCTGGTATCATTCTGGGTGAAGGCAGGATGCTACTCAGGGCTAGGGTCATACCTGCCTGGGCCACATGATCCGAGAACTCTTCCATGTCTCTTTTCATGTAGTAAAGAGAGGTACATCTCAAGTCATTCACTCCAACATGGACAATATTTGTACTTGTTGTGGCGTGACTTGAGTTTATGCGTTATGTGGCGGATCCCGGCACCCGACAGGCAGATGACTGTAATTTTCTCTTTGTTCAGCCTGGTGAGTGGGACATCAGTGTGCCTGACTATAGAGTCACCTATGTCTAAAGTGTTAGGTACATTGTCTTGCCTTAGGGGCTGTTGTTGGGTGACAAACTTGTGTTGTGAGCTATGTGTCACTTTGGTTAGGACTGGTGTTTGTGTTTCAGCTTTGGAGATCCTTGTTGCTTGGCCAGGTTAATGTTAAGGGCCTCCACATATGTGGGTTTAGTGTTGCTATGTGTGGGTGTTGATGGTGTGGGTTTTGAAGGGCTATGTGTTACTTGAGGTGTAGTGCAGGTGTTAACCTTCTCCTCTTGACTGTATAGCCCAATCTTGGCTGGAGAGACCTTTGCTTCCAGTTTGGCTATGTAAGTGCATCTCTCGCAGGTTGTAGTGTTGGGTGGTAGGAGGAGAGGGTTGTCTGTGTACATGAGGGAGTTGGTGGATTTCCCCAGTATGCCCAGATTCACCAGGTGGACAGGAGAAATCATTGGAAGCTGACCCTTGGACATGCCTGTTTAGGTACTTTTTGTAAAGTACAAGAGCTGCTTTCCCTTACCTTTGCAAGGTACTTTGCAATTATAGGCTGTTTAGTGCCTATGATTAATTTCTCCTTATTGACAAGGAGAGTTGAGTGCTTGTATCAGCTTAAGGCTTCCTAGTGCTTTCCAGCAGGTTCTAGAGCAAGCACTAGTGACAGGGGTTCAGATTTTAGTGCTACTACTGTCAATTTGGAGACCAGACTTTCTGGCAACTGGAATAGTTTAACCATAGCCCAGCGGTGCTGCATGATGTGAAAAATGCACAAACACATGCATTTTTAAGCCAGAAAGTTGATAGGGATAGAAATCATCTCAAAAATGCTAATAAAATTACAATTTCAGAGCTGGAAACCACTCCTCTAGTGTTATATAGTCAGTACAATGCTCACCACTCCCACTGATAAGCAGTAGTACTTCCCTCTACCACAGTAAGTTCTGGATATCTCTGAACACAGAAAATAAAGTCCTGAGACAAGCAAAGCCTGGGATCTGGACTATACTATCTAGGAAAGGCGGGAAACGAGCAAACTAGATAGTATTTTTTTTTTTGGTTAAAACAGGCTAAACAATGCAATAATACAGTAAATAAACACAGAAAAGGCTAACACACTTAAGTGTGTAACCCTAAAGAGTAAATGCAATTAAAACTCTATAAACTTAACAATTTAAAACTTTTTAAATGAAGCAAGGCAAGTGCACAACTGAAAAATGATTTAAGAGGCAGTAATATAGTAGAATAAGTAGCTAGTCTGCATATACAGAGAAGTCTATATATATATATATATATATATATATATATATATATATATATATATATACAGAAAAGCAGCTAAAACACACTTAATTCAAATGCAGTTAAACAATTCAGATGCGTTTTAAAAGTTTTATGATACGTGATCTTCTTATGTATTAGTGCTATGATGTCTATAGGTTAATGTGTTATAGGTGTTGTCAGTTTTATTTATTTCTTCCATATATATATATATATATATGCTTCAATCCTAGGGTATTTATAGCATTTTCTACATTAGGATTAATTAGAAGAAATAACTATATAACATGTCTTGATCAAATAAAGAAATTTCATATTCTTTATTTCTGGGATATTTTTGATGCATTCAGAAATGCACAATATCATTCTTTATTATTCACATTTCCAATTTTATATTTCTATAATCTTAAATATTAATATTTCTCAAAGTAATACTTTGCACTGTTTTTCATTTTAACATGACTTGATAGTCCTCTAAATAGTTATAATTAATAATATTGTTTTAAATTAAGAAGCAGTAGCAACTGTTTTGCTTTGTGACATTGAGATGGGTTGGTTGGTGTGTGTGATTTGTATGATTACATCATCAAATCAGGGAATTTTCTTTCCGTAATGGGAGGTTTGAATGTATATAAGTTTGAAATTTATATCTGTCCATACCAACATTATTAGTACTTGGTTATTATATTTTAAGCTAAATCATCTTAAATCAGTGTGTTTACATGTCTTATACATGTTCACTTACAATTGCCTCTCATTAAACAAAAGTGGACGTAATAATCCATTGAAGAGGAGTAGCTTAAACAAATATTTAAAAGTACATAAAGCTCACTTAATTTTCTTACAAGAAACACATTTTTATCTGAAGATAATGATAGGGTGATGTTAAAAGATTATTCAACTCCTGTGAGCTCTCATTTTAAATCAGAAAGGAGTGGCACTATTATTCTTTGGAAAAATTAATTACCTGTGCCTAAAATATTAAATATCTCTTCAGATAAAAATGGCATTTTCGGTTTAGCAGTAGTGGAAATTGACAGTAAACCTTATGCTTTTATGAATTCTTACTGGATACGTAGAATTTGAGCTAAAGTTGCTAATAAATATTTGGATATTATAATCTTATATACAAAAGAAGAAGTGATTAGTGCAGATTTTAACTCTAGTAAAGACACAGCTACTGATAAGATTCCTAAGCTATCCTCAGTAGCTAAACACCTAGATCATTTTATTAATTCTCAACCTTTGAGAGATACCTATGGTATTAAATCATCAAACTCTCTTAACTTCACACATTATTCTTATAGATTTGGCATCCCAAAAAAATTGATAAAGTTTTTACTTCTAGTAGTTTATTTTCTAAAATTGAAGATGTATTGATAACTACATGTTCTTTATCTGAGCACAATACTATTACATTTACATTAACGTTGAAGACAAGTTATTTGCTTTACTATCAGAGAATCCTTGCTTATATAGTAAAATTTAAAAGACTAATAAGTAGTGACTAAGATAAATAGATTAATACATTGAAATTAATAATAATGGAGAAGTTTCAGAAGTAATTCTCTGGGATTCTTTAAAAGCTTATCTATATGAAATAATTAAAAATTGGTACATATCTGAAAAAAGTGGGATAAGAAGTTGATGTTGCAATCTAATATAGATAAATTGAAATCCAGTTAAAAATCTTATGACAAATTAGCAAATGCTGGGTTGAAAATATTAAATCAGAAATATATTGATGTACTTCACCATATAATATCAATAAATCTGGAAAAATTAAAATTACAAACATACTCAGTAAACCCAAAATGCTTTTACAGGTTGGCTGTTAGATCTAATAAAAAATAAATACTAATCATCGTCAAGAAATAATTTGCAAACAAGGTGATAAAAAATAAAAAAGTGACTGATTTAAAAGACATACTAGAATGCTTTAGGAAATATGAAGAAATTAATAACAAAGAGACAGGCTTAGAAATTAACAACATAACCAATGACGTTTTGAAGGACAATATAAGGTTTAAATTAACCAAAGAACAAATATCCAAAATTGATAAGTCATTTTCTTTTAAGGAGTTAAAAGATCAGATTAATAATTTTAAACCAAAATAAAGCCCCTGGTCTTGATTGTATAATCCCAGAATTATACAAATTATTCCCAGAGAATACCCTATTAAATTTATTTGAACAAGTCAAACCTATGCCAACCAATCCTCCTCCTGGAAATATTCCCTGCTATCTTCTATCTTGAAACCATATAAAGATTCTAATTTATGTTCTACTTACCATCCTATTTCATTATTAAATGTTGATTATAAAATATTTATGTCTATTCTTGCAAAAAGATTGAACCTTATTATGCCAAGATTAAAAATGATCAAACTGGTTTTATACTACATAGAAAGGTTCAGGATAACATAATTAGGCTTAATACTTTAATAGAGCTGGCTAATAAAAACAAAAAATAACTAACTATAATAAGTCTAGATATAAATAAGGCTTTTGATTCTATTAGTTGGAATTATTTGTTCAAAGCATTTAAACAATATGAATTTTCCCTAGATTTTTTAAAATCTTATAAGTAATTTATATAGTAACTAATTTTCTTTTATTAAAATTGGCTCTTTTCTTTCTAGCTCTTTCAAAATATTAAAAGGTACAAAACAGGGCTGTCCTTTGTAACCTGTATTATTTGCACTAGCAATTGAACCTTTCGCAAACTTTATTAGATCTAATAGCAAAATTCAGAGATTCTCAATGGATGAAAGCTATTCCTGTAAAATTCAATTATTTGCAGATGACATTTTAATAAGTGATGATGTTGAAGCTTCAGTAGAAAATTTAACTAAGCCCTTTAATTACTTTGAAAAAGTATCAGGTTTAATGTTTAACCCTGATAAAACAGAAACTTTACTTATTAATAAAAAAGTTAATAATTATTTAAGAAACTATAAGAATTGTATTTAAAACAATTCACAAATTAATTATCGTAGAATTATAATTAAATCTTCTGTAAAAGACTCAATAGTAGTAAATTCTAGTATTTCAACCATTTGTTATTTTCGTGTTGCAAAAATAACGTTCAGTCTTGTGGGATTTCAAATTTAGAAGTAGACATATATATATATATATATAAAGGTCATTGTACCTTAAAGTAAAGTAGATATTCCCCTTTTTTTACTTTTCCAAAAATGGAAACTGTCCTCTTAAGATTTTAAAGGGGAATTTGTTAAAGGGTAAATTACATCATTTAATACAATAAGCTGAAGCTCAGCTTGTCTGAACAGGGACTACCTGAATGTAGCCAAACAGAGAAAGACTATTTTTGCCAAACCTGCTTATACTGTGGAAGTAAATCTCCCAATGCCACAATGCAGTCACCTCTGACGCTGCTGCACCTCTTGTTAAACAGACTTGCTCTCATTAGAGCTGCATATGAGTTCTAAAAAGGTTGGTGATGCATGCTGTCACAGGAAAATCACAGAAATAAGAGCACACACTGTCATACACATACATATACAAATACACAAGGGCACATTAAAATCACAACACATCTGACAAAATATGACAGGGGCTACACTGTGAAAGTATAGTAATTTAATATCAGCCAAACAAATATGGAAATGTTTGCAAAACAGATGAGTGGGCAGCTACTTGATGCCAGCACTTTTGCTACTGACTCACAGAAGAGATAATACTGTAAAAAGCATTATGACACACTACTGTGATGCCCTCCATGTGAACTTCTATTATTGTACAAACTGTACTACACTAGACGTCATCTAGAAATGCAAGGGACAACACAGAGTACATTTTCCTCTGTATTAAAAGGTCTGTACACTGTTGCATATAAATAAAGTAATACTTAGCTTCACATTTTTGTGTGAGGTACCCTTGCTGCTCAACTTTGTCAGTGCACAACATGCTGGCTTTGCATGAAATCTTGTCATGATTTCTTTAAGAATTATTATCTCTGGATTCCGTTAGATTTTTGTTACGTTATGACAAACAGCTAGGTATTTTAGTCATCTTTTCATTCCCTCTTATGAGGGGCAGGGACATCTTAATTCATGCGTTTGATACACCAAACAGAAGAGGAACTGTTGGCCTACAGAGATGAGGCATTTCTGTTGTCATAGTTCATCCATTAGCTGAGACTATGAAAAAAAAAAAAAGAAAACCTGACACCTCTGGCTAACAGATTGAGTTCCTGTAGGAGGATATTTAGCTAAATAGACTCTTTCACAGAAACAACATGTTTAGGTTGTTCTCTATGGCCGAATATGGCAAATAACAAAATGGGATTCCTTACAGATAATATACAAGTACTGTCTTCAGATATCCTTAAATAAAGGAAAAATGCTGACTGCTTTTCTAACCAAATGGGCAGGACAACCTGAAGCAAAATGAATATTGAAAGCATGTCTTATTGTTGGAATGCATTGGAAATACATCACTGACCAGCATACTTACAATGGTACCCTTCTGTCAAACACTAAAATATTACCCATTACTAAAAGGTCCATCGTTCTGCTTGCCTCTGCCCTCTACAAGCCTTTCAATTCTGACTTCAGCCCACCCCTCGAAACTAAACTGTCTACTTCCAACAATATTTACTCCCTATACACAAATACTTTGAGCACCATAACACTCCAGAGGATGCCTTTCACCTTCAGCTGCACTGAAGTTCATTCTTTAACATGTCTCCTGCAGTGCAGAATTCTAACACACCTGTATTCATAATAGATCCAGCTTGCAACATTTCAGGTTGGCAATTCTTAAACATGTTACTGAGTTATTCTATGCCACTACTTTGACATTGTCATGCCACAAGCCATTTGTTCTCTCTTCTATTCTGATCATACTCTTATTCCCATCTGTGTTTCTATATTCACATATAGCTCCTCTCTGTGCCTTATACATTTTCTTCTCTGATACCCACCACTGCCAATAATTTTTATTGCTCTGTTTAAGGGCATGCCAACATGGCCCTTTACTTTGTTCAGAACAATCAGTGCTGTAGTGTTTCAGACCACCAGAAAGACTCTTTTAGTAATTATAAATGTAAATATTGTTGTAAAGATGCCTCCTCCTCTGATCACCATCATCATATGTAAATATTGAAGTAACTGTAACAGTCTAATAAACTCTTCACACTCAAATGCTTCTTAAGTGTATGGTGATATCCTCTTCTTACCATGTGTAATACTTTTATTAGTCTGCAAACTAAAATAACTAAATGAACATAGTATTATGGTAAGAATACCAGATGTAATACTTTTATTAATCTGTAAACTAACATAACTAAGTGAACATAGCTATGCCAAATTTGCTTAACTCATTCCCTCCAGTACAGCTCTTTTGAGCGCGTACTTTTTCTCAGTGGGTGTGGCTTGAGCCTTTAAAAAAATGAAGTTATCACCTTACAGTTACAGTTTAAACATACTGTATATTCATATCTCTGGAACCATAAGCCCATTATGTTCCTCAGTCAGATGTCTGACCTACACAATTTGTTCAATTTTACTTAAATCCCCTCAGTTCATACTTGTGCTGAGGATAGCTTCATGCAGTCTGATCACTCCCAAAACATTTATATTATGCTGATATTAGTTCCAAGCTGTCTGCACACCCCTGAACTCTTATTTATGCTGATAATAGCTACATGCTGTTTGTTCACACTCAAACTCTTATTTATTTAACTCCCTGGTTAGATCTGACCACAAACTAATCACCTTGGAAGTCCACATCCCTCCCACCCACCCCGCAAAGGTAACCACCATGAAAAACTTCTCCAAAGCTAACTCTGGGTTCCTAAAAACAGAGGTGGCTAACTTCACAGCACCCATGCAAATGGAGAATAGTTGCATGACTGCCGAATCATACACCAATGCACTGTATGAACACGTACACAAATGCATGGATCTCAGCATACCCAATAGAACCAAGCCACTCTCCTCCAAAACAAGGAAGCCAGTCTGGTGGTCCCCTGCCATAAACAAACTCTACAACAGAAGGAGGAAACTGGTGCAGAATAAGGTGAAGTCCCAAGACTGGAAAGACTCCCTTATCAGCCTCAACAAAAAGTTGAGATCCCTCATCAAATCCTGTAAAGCTAGCTATGAAAACAAAATTGCAGCAGATAGTAAAGACAACCACAAGGCCGTCTATTGTTATGTATAATTTCCATGGCAATACCTAGATTTGCTCTGAGCTGCTGCACAATGCTACCTCCTATACCGAGCCAACAGATATTGCTAATATACTGGCTGACAGATTCAATGCCAACTTTACCCTTCTCTCCCCCACCAAAGGACCAATCACAATACCAGTAGACTGCCAGGCACCCAGTATTACTGCTGCACAGTTTAAAACAGCACTGTCCAAGGCCAAGAATACAACTTCTATGGGACTGGGCAATATCTCTGGCTGTGTTCTACATGAACTGTTGAGTGAACTGGCACTGCACCTGTGTCCTCTGTTCAACCACGGCCTCACCTCAGCCTGTCTCCCTGCCGAATGGCGCACTGCTATAAGTCATCCCTCTCCACAAAGGAGGAGTGATTAAAGACCCTGGGAACTATTGCCCCATTAGCCCGATGAGTCTGATATGCAAAGCTATGGAACGCATCATCATGGACCTAAAAAACAAGGATACAGAGAATCTCCATACTCTGGATCCCAGACACTTTGGTTTTGATCATGCCTGCTCAACCTGGTCAACTTCTTTGAGTCAGTCATCAGAGCTGCGGATGATGGCAAGGTGGTTCATACAGGCCACCTTGATCTGGCCAAAGGCTTTGATACCATTTCCCACTGAGGAATCATAGAAAAACTCACTATGTTAGGTATCAACCCCATATCACTAGGTGGGTTGCAAACTGGCTCATAGATAGAACCCACAGTGTGAAAATAGCTGACTCCACGTCAGACTGCTGACCAGTCACAAGTGGAGTCTCACAGGATTCAGTCCTGGGTCCTGTCCTGTTTGGTATTTACTTCTCTGAAGTCCAGGCCAACACGAAGGGACTCTGGCTGACAAAGTTTGCAGACAATTGCAATTTGGGAGCTATTATTAACTCCCCATGTGATGCTGACATCCTACAGAAAGGCCTCACTGAGACCAATGACTGGTGTCAGAACCATGGCCTTAAGCTCAATGCTAAAAAATGTGTTGTCATTCCCTTTGGGAAAAACCCAGTTCCCATGAATTACCACATCGATGGTAGTCCACTGAACACAGAAGGCATTATAAGAGATCTGAGTACACAGGTTGACAGGAACCTCTCTTTTGGCCATCATATTGCCACTGTGGTCAGAAAGTCCTTATATGTGGCACATCTCATTATTAAGGGTTTTGCATCCAGGAAGAAAGAGGTCATTGTCTCCCTCTACTCTTCCCTCATTAGGCCAGTCATTGAGTACAATGGTCCATTTGGCATGTACCTCACTAGACACCTGCAACAACTGGAGAGGCCACAAAAGTACCTCCCAAAGAGGATCCTATGCCTTATAAACTCATCCTATATGGACAGACTAAAAAAACTCCAACTATTCTCTGTCTCATATTGCCTATTTAATGGCAATCTCTCCTTGTCTAACAAAGCCATGTCTGACCCAGCTCTGTTAGAAATGCTACATCTAAAGAAATCCCAATCCCTCTGCACCACATGTTCTAGAGACCTCAACCTCATTACCACAATCAACAGAACAAGCTGCAGGGACAGGTTCATAACCCAGAGACTGGCCATGCTATGGAATAGACTTCCCATACATGTCAAATAGTGCACCTCACTGGCCCTCTTCAAGAGAAATCTTGATGAATGGATGGGAAATAGAAAATTCACCCCGGGGATCACTCCAGTGGTTCTACTTGACAGAGACACTGGGAACTAAGGTCGGGTGGCATGATGCCAGGATAATCCTACGGGCTAGGCTTGTAAAGGCTCCAGGGCCATTAGCCTAGTACACACCTATGTACCTATGAACCTATGCTGATATTAGCTCCATCCTGTCTGTTCAGAGCCAAACTCTTGTTTATACTGATATTAGCTCTGTGCTGTCTAATCACACCCAAACTCTTATTTATACTAATTGTCAGCTGCATGCTGTCTGCTTGCACTAAAACTCTTATTAATGTTTCAGTCTGTACCTTTCATTCTATGTTTTGCTTAATTAGATAGAATGTAATCTTTCTGTTTATTATATTTCCACTTTTGTGTTTGGTTTACTGCAGAATTTATTTGTCATCAGTGAGTTATCCAATGAGTTCTGCTCTTTCTACAAAGTTCTGATACAACTATATAGCATTTATTTGCCTACAACTTCATATTTTACACATTACAGATGTACCTGCTACATACCTGTGATCACATATTAGATGCAATCATACTTTATTTTCTTATATATTACGTTCTGGCCATAGTCAAGGCTAAAAAAGACTTTGGTGAGTCCACTCATCCAGCTAAGAAACAATTACAGTAAGTAAGTAAGTAAGTAAGTAAATAAATATATAAGGAAAATGACTTATTCATTATAAACTGTAGAAGGGAAGATAGGAGACATGGTGAGCCTGGGCAGAAGATCTTAAACATGGCACCTTAAATTCAGTGCAAAACTTTCATCTGGGAAGTAAGGGCATAGCTAGGTGTATGCCATGAATGACTGTGCAGATTTTAAAACAATATTTAGTTTTCTGCAAGTGAGATGTTTTAGAGTTTAAATTTGAAAAGCTCAAGCAAATTTGACATGGTTTTATTGCATCTAGCTATATTTTTTAAATTACTTTTTCAGAATGTCTGCTTGATTAAACGGGTTTTTGGTTAAACCTGTAATTCCATTTTTTCAGTATTGAAAAGAGGTGCTACTCAGCAGGGGCATTCAAAAAGCTAACAATTCCAAAATCATGACTGCATCCTTGCCAGAAGGCAAAAACCAAGGAAAGGCATAATATCAACTTAATGCAAAGCAGAAGCAGTGACAAATGAGGAAATTAAGCTGATGTAATCTTCAGATAACCTACATGGAAGCAAATCATTTGAGCAAACAAGACAGATAGCTCTACAGGAGAAAAAACAAAAAGTTATCATCCCTCTGTGTAGAGCATCAGCATTGCCATCTTAATGCATGGGCACACTGAGCAGTTGCCCTGGGGCCCCACAAGCATAGGGTCCCCATGCTAATCTATGTATGTTGTGACTTGCTATCAATAAATACATAAAATAAAAAATAAAAAATATACTTGTTTTCCAACCTTTCTAAGCTAGTATAGTCCAGTTTTCAGGTTAGTGCTGAATTCAGGGCTGTGTTACAAGTTTCTGTGTTTGCCCATACTTTACTTGGATAGAAGGAAGTTTCCCTGTTCACCTGTGAGAGAGGGAAGCTTTGAGCAGGCTATCTGTCCCTGGAGGAGTGGTTTCAGACCAGAAATTTCTATCTCTTTCATTTCCCTGCTATAAAACCCGCATTAGCGAGGTTTTGCACGCCGGGCAGTGCCGGTTAGCTTGGGCATAACTATTCTCGGCTCCACAAAGTCTACTCTTCAATTTTTCCCTTGGAACTAGACAAACTTTCAACTTAAGCACTCAAACCATTCACTTCTCAGCCTGGCACTTGCTCAAAACTCATGGCAAGCACTAATAAACCTTAGCACTAGACCCCCCCTATACTGTAGAGAAGGACAAGGCTCTCTGTTCGACCTTACCAGTCAATCGGTAAAACAGCTCACTGTACCTATCCAGGCATGTCCAAAGGGAAGTTTCAGGTGTACTCTCCGATCAAACTGGTGAATCTGGGCATTTTGAGGCAATGTTACAACTGCCTCATGTACACAAACAACCCTCTCCTCCTACCACCGAACACTAATACATGCGAGAGATGCATTTATACAGCCAAACTGGAGGCTAAGTTGTTTCAACCCAAGACTGGACCAGACAGTCAAGAGGAGAAGGGAATTACTTGCATCACACCACCAGTCTCACATAGACCTATGAAACCAGCACCGGCAAAAAACAAATAAATACATGAAAACATACTTGGAGGCTCTTAATAAAAATCTGCAAAAGCAATAGAGACTTCCAAAGCAGACATCCAAGCAACCTTCACCCCCCCCCCCAACACAAACCATGAAACACATACTTCACAAAAACAATCTTCTATTAAAACTAAACTAGCTACCTGTTACAACAAAATAGCCAAATTTGCCACTAGTAACAAAGCTTCAACTCATCACTGCGCATCATTCCATAAACTAAATTGGCTCGAACTTCCCAACTACCTCTCCTACACTCAGCTCACATATGCAGACAAACTCATTTTCCAACCATCTCTCTGTCCCGCTCTTTCTTCTACCTTTAAAATTCACCAGACTCAAAGACTTCTCAGATCCACTAATCAAAACCTATTAGAAGTCTACAGACCCCTTCACCCCCCAGGACAAAACCTCCTCTCTTTTTCCATAGCTCGACTATGGAACTCCCTCCCACCCTCCATTCGAACCATCACTAGCCTTCCAACCTTTAAAAAATCTCTTCACTCCTACCTAGCATCCACATGGGAATGCTCCTGCTCCCTCCCCACATAAGCATTCTCCACTTCCTGTATACTCATTACCTTCACCACCCATATTCTGCTCGCAATCTAATTTCTTAATATCATCTATCATCCTGAATTATTCTATATAAAAAAAAATATATATATATATATATATATATATATATATATATATATATATATATATATATTAGGTATAACTTCACTCTATTATTATTTTTGTTGATAATTTTACTGTTTGTAAACTATACCTTGCTATGTCTTGTATGTTATGTAATGTAAATCTCTGTAACATGTATTCTTGTTGGAGCTTTTCTCCCCAGGACTCCATTGAAAATGGGTTCACTTGGCCCAATGGACCATCCTGGTTAACCAACAGCAAATAAATAAATAAATAAAATAAAATTACTGTATAACAGCAGCTATGGAGTCTTTTAAGAAACATAATCAGGGTACACAGGCACAACTGCAAAAGTTAAGCAAGCTCATTAATCTTGTACTGGACTTCAATTTCTTTACTTTCAATGGCAAACACTACAAACAAAAAAACTGGTATAGCAATGGGGGCTGCCATGGCTCCCAGCATAGTTAACATAGCCCTGGGCAAATGGGAGGAGGACTTTATGTTAAACAACACAGATTACATGCACCATATCACATGCTATTTACATTTTATTGATGATGTCTTTATTGTGTGGGAAGGTGACACCTTGCAGCTTGGAGATTTTATCACTTACCTCAATCAAACAATCCCCTTCCTGAAGTTTACTTCTTCCCATAGCTGTACTTCAACAACTTTCTTAGATATGCAGATTTCCAAGGACTCCAACAATAACAGAATCACCACTGATCTATTCAGAAAACCAATGAGGGTTAACTTATTACTCCACTGTAAAGGTCTACATCCTACAAAAAACAAGTATAATGTAGTGAAATCCCAAGGCTATAGATTAGCTCGAATTGCCACAGAGATGGAACCATTTTTGAGAAACCTGAACAACTTAGAGAATGATTTTCTAGTGAGAGGCTATGAAAGTCAGATGTTAAAAAACATCCTGGAACCCATTATAGAACTGAAAGGGACTGAATCACCTTCACTCAGCCTCCTCAGTAGAAGAATGTTAAGAAATTCCTCAGAGAATAACAAATGCAAAAATAGCTGCATCCTGACATGCACTTTGGATTATCACAGTATCAAAAATGTTATTGAAGAAAACTGAGACATTGTCACAGGAAACCGTTTTCTGATTAACATCTTAGGTGAAGCCCCATAATTTGTTTATAGGAAGGCCAGGAACATTAGAAGTTTTGTTGAATTTAAACCTAGACCATGTGAGAAAAGCACTAAAAGATGTGAAACTAATGTACATTTTATATATTTATACAGCAAGGTGATAGTATTTATTGCCCTTATTTAAAGAAGATCATTAAAACCAGTGCAGGGGGTGACTGTGACACTAAAAAAGTAATTTACAGGGCAAAGTGCAATGAATGTGATGCATTCTATGTGGGCAAGACTGTAAATAAACTCAAGCGTAGGATTTCATGTCATCTGTCAGAAATCCGCTCTGGATGTAAAAATAATGCACTAGCCAAACACCTTTCTTTTCATAAAAGACACACAGGTTTTAAGTTCCAGATCCTGGATCGCATGGACATGGCTGCTCTTGAAGGAGACATCCCGAATATTCTGGAGAAACATGGACTCATGTGGCAATTAAAGCTGAACTCTTTTAGGAAGCCTGGACTAAACTACTACTGTTCAATTAAAAGTGCACTGGAACTTAGAAAATTGCCACATTGTTTACTTGACTAACTGTATTTTATTTTATTCTACAAATTGGTTTTAAATACCATTTTAAATCAGTTGAAATTTAAGTGTATATTTTGTTTCCATCATCATACATACATTTTTTCTTATTTTTATTTTTTTCTGGTACTTTTTTCCACTTTATTCAAAATGATGTGTAATAACAATACTAACTAATTATACAATTATATAGGTTTTTAGGGTTCTTGTACACAGACCTGAAGAAGTCTAGAAGGACAAAAGCGATCTTTGTTAACAATAGGTTATGAAAATGGAAACAGATTTTTACATGCAAAATGTATATGTATATATTTATATATATTTTTTGATTGCCAAATGAGCTAAAGTTGATATATTTCCAGCCATGTAGTATATTGTCTTGGATAAAATCACAGACTTTATAATCTACTTAATAATTTGGTTAAATAAGAGGTACCACATCATTATATAATTTTATTTAAAGTACATAAAGGTTATATATCATTATGACAGCTACTAAGTAGGGCAGGACCAGCTCGAATGTCACACTAATGGCAGAAGGGATGTGAATTTAACATGTGTACCAATAACGCTTTGTTTTACAGCACAATAAACCACTCCCATGCCTGATAATAAGTATATATATATATAAGCTTGTGAGGAAATTATTACTCTATTTTTGTTCTACTTGGATCGCTTGTCTGTGTACTTAATAAAGGATTTTCGACTGGAAACAGACTGCCTGCCTTGCTTGGATTACTTTTGAATACTTAGTAATGCTGTACAATTATATATTTTCTATTATTACTTTTTGTTTTGTTTTGACTTAAGACAAGTTTACGTTCACTACTTCTACTACTAATGTCTGATCTGATTAATATACAGTGATTAACTAGAAATATATGGACTGAAAATCTTCCACACAGAGAAGTTTCTTGCACTGTTTTGTTTTTGGACCCACTACACTTTAGTGGGTTGTTTTGAGACTTCGGGGATACCACGGAGATTACTTGGCATTATCTATCTCCATGCCATACCACAAGCTTCAATCATTACTCACCCACACACCCACAAAACTACAATCCAACTATAGGGCTTGATAAGATCGCAACTAGTATTCATTTTCTTTGGAACAGAATACTCTTGTCAACTCTGCTGTGTCCTCCCCAGATGAAATGGGTGTGCCACCTCCCTACACAAACTGCAAATGACAAGGAACAGGGTTTGTAGATTTAGTCTGAATTCACAACCCACTGAACACCACTGCCTCTCACTTATGCACTTCAAGTTACTATCTATAGCAAACAATACATACTGGATGGTTGTTCCTGAGAAATACTGATCCTCAGACACTACCCCTTATTAGGCAAAGCATATTTCACTGGGCTTAAATGAATTTATATCTTTAAAACCACTGTAACAATTGCATCATAGAGTTTGTTCTGTCATGTGATTTGATTTAATTGATTTTGGGTATTTAAGCCTATTTTAGACTTGTTTTCTATGGCTGAATAAACTTTTAAGTGAAACTATGAAAAGTTGCATAATAAAATTTTTTATTTGAGCTTTCATGCTTCAGTATATTTAGTACTTTAGTGGTTCCAGTGGATTTTATTTATTATATGTTTTTGCTTTCTGTTATTCATACAGGCCTTGGTTTCTGATTTAGAAATGTTACTTATTTAGACATGTCCAACCATTCTGATTATGTGTTACTATACAGCATTGAAAACATATGATTATGATGAGATATGGATACCAAGAAATTCTGGTATTTTTCCGTTATCAGGGCAACAGATGGAACGCGTTATGTCCACAATGATCGCCCAGCTGTTAGCCCAAAGGGTCCACTTCAGTGTCACCATATGACTTGAACAGGTATTTTCATTTATACCATATGTTACAATAGTTAAGATATTCACTATACCATTGTAATTTAACTTTTCCTTACAGATTTCAGAAACAACAATAAAAAGATATCGGACAACTTTTCAACATATGCTGAACTCAAACTCTGAAAAGGTTCCTTTTTCCTCCATTATTGCCACAAAAACAATTTACAGTATGAAACAGGATAATTGCAACACCCTCAGCTGTGGAACATGCCTGGTAAAGTATTTGACTGTGATTCAAATCTCACAACTAGAAATAAAATGACACCAATATTCCTCGCTGCTTATCTGAAAGTGTAACTGATTTATATCATACTTCAAACAATACAGGACTATTCGAATTGAAAGTAAAGTATTGCTTTCCACATCCTGACCAATGCCAATCACCCTGATTTAATATACTTTTAGGGCACAGTAACCTCTTTCAACAATTAATGGGAGAAAGGATGTTTAGGAACCCATACTGCTGTTTTCCAATTACCAAAAGCATTTACATATAATAGAACACATCTAAAATGCAGAGCTCATGGATCGCACAGCTGTTAGTGAAGGTTTGGATTACTGACCTACTGGTTTTCTTTGTGGTTCATGGCTCCTGATTATTTTGGTGCGCTTCAGTTTTTGTATATCCATTATACCTAGTTTATATGTTGCAGCTTGAACACTTACATGACTTGTACGCATACTTCTCATCTTGTAAGATTAAGAAATCTGGACAATACAAAAAAATTACAAGCGGACAGATTTCAATTATTGCTCATGTCAACATAGAATGCTGTTAGAATAAAAGATGTTGTATTACCATCCACTTTTGAAGGATATGAAGAGAAAGGCTGACACACAAATGTCTGTCATTATTTGGTGACATAAATCCCCAGCGATTTGCCAGAAAAGCCCAATTTTTATGGGAACAGACCAAAAATATCTAACCAAAATATGGACATTTTTTGAAAATCTAGATAGTTATGAGGTCTATCAGCTGTGCGCTCCTTGCGGGCAAGCACGTTCAAACTGTTGCCCCAATAATGGAAAAGTACTGAAATTCTGAAAGGTGAATCTTGACATCCATGTCAAGAACACATAAAAGGTTAAGATAGGTGACCTGACCATAGATCACAGTCTGCCCAATGGACGTTATACAAGCATGTCCTGGGTATTACAAATGCCAGCTTTGAAAGCCAATAAAGCACTTTGCAATATCAAACAGACTGCAATGCACCTCTCAGGGACAGTTATTAACTATTGCTCTTATTCACTTAAAAAGTTAATAGGTTTACAGGTTTTGCATCAATGTTCATTTTCTGAATAATAAAAATTATCAATCTCAAATGTCTTGCTTTACTGACTGTAATCTCCAGTGATTTATCACAGAATGAAAAATCTTTGAAAGACAGAGCAGTAATGTTAGACATACTCAGGGACTGCTGGCAGAAACAAAGCTGTTTTACTTTCTGGCCTTGTTCTTTGCTGGCCAGTACTGTCTGCTCTTAGTCCCTAGCATGAGAACTGGTTATAACAGCACTTTGGAGGGTGTGCACCCCTCTAAGCTTTGTTATGATCACATATCTCCCTAGGAAAGTTGTCAACAAGTTAATCTCTTTCCTGAATTTGGAGTATAATCTCAGCATTCCATGCACTTCAGTTATATTCTTTTAGGGGAGCCTCTGGTTTATTCTATTTTAGTAATACATTTTACATAGAAACTCTGACTAAAATGATATATTGTATAGGCTGCATTCACAACTATGTTCATATTTTCTATTGCCTGTTCACTTTTTGTTCTATTATGTGTTTGTATTTATAAATATCTGTGCTTTTTGCTTCGGAATAGATTTTACATCTGTGTGGATTTATAATACATAGGACATGCTTGTAAGGTGTATGTTCAGCAGGTTCTCTCTTGTTATTATAAAACTCAATAAATAAATAAAAAAAACATGAAACTAATAATGATAGTGGTAGACCCTTCTTCCCCCTCATATGCAGTTGTCCTGGAGATAACTCTTGTTATTCCTTCCCATGGTGTAGATATTGCATTACTTAATGTTCAGTTGTGCAGTTTCAGTAATTTAAGACACAACAATAAACACCAAAATAATGGGATTACAAATATAAACAACATCACTGATGATGATAACAATACATGTATAAGTGTGATCTGAGGAACATAAAAGATCTACCTTAAATGCTCAGATGTTGCAGCTGCTACTCTGCAACTGTTCTTCTACCCCTGTCTCTGTTTTTCACATATCCCATGCCCTTTTGCATATATTTGTGGTCCTGCTGACACCTCTCAAGTGTACACCATTACGAGGAATGTTTCTCATTTCGAGTCTTTAGAAGTCCTTACTCCATTCTGTTCCACACTGAAATTGTCTACCATAATACATTTGTTAACTATTTTTTTTTTTTACAAATGCCCATGGTAAATAATATTGAATTCCATTAAGTCATCAACACAACTTTTTGAATACAGGAAGAAATAGTTATGTTTTAAGATTACCAGGTGAAGCTGCTAGTAAGTCTTTCATATCATGTTGTTTTTCTCCCTATTGTGATTTAATGTTCCACATTTTTTGAAATGGAAGTATAAAACTTATTAACAAAACCTGCTGGAGAAACAGGTCTGTCTCCCAGATTTTGCCCTGCCTCTGGAATAGACTTCTCATGCACATCAAACCGAGTACGTCACTGACCCCCTTCAAGCGCAACCTTAATGAGTGGATGGGAAACCACAAATTTGTCCCAGGGGTTCCATTTGTGTCCCTCACTGACAGGGGTGACAGGTGTTAACTGAGTTTTCTTTTTGGGGGATAAACTCTTGGATAGGCTTGTAAGGGCCCCAGGGCCATTAGCCTTGTAACTTCCTATGATTCTATGGTTCTGCTCCTTGCTATCCATTCTTTGCAGTGCCGTCCATTTATCTACCACATTTACTGTGAAGTAGGATTTGCTCATATCTTAACTGAAATGTGATTTTTGAATTTTAGCTCAACCCCCCTTGTATTGCATTCAGCCTTGTTCTTCAGCTTAGGACCTTCCCCTTTCTTCTACATGCATCTGAGAAGATAGACACATTTTTCTTTACTTGTCTGCTAGTATGAAGTATCCTCCTTCACCGAATATTTCCTCATAAGTATTTTAAGGTTTATAGATAAATATGCCAATGTCTTCCAAATCAGAAAGTAATAGATATGTTAAGTTCCACTTAATTCACTTAAAACCTGTAGCAGGTAAATCAAAAAAATGATGTGTGTGCCATTTATTTCAGTGATAGGAAATGTGTATAACTTGTGAACTTTTTCTATGAATATTCAAAAAAGCAGTAATTAGGCCTGGATATGAAATGTGTAACTAATTTATCTGTGCTGTAATTACAGGATTTGTGATTTTTGGATTAGGAAAATACAATTGGAAATCAGTTAAGGAGATAGTTGTCCAGGATTGGAAAAAATAAATCCATAATTATGCAGCTGTGAAACTACTATACTGTATCAGTAGCTTGTATGTTATAATCAACTGAACAAGTTAATCAGAGAGATTTAGCAGTAGAAGAGAGCTGTTGTGTAGTCTGTGACTTGGGGGTTATTTCAGCTCTTGTGTCTTTGCCTGGAATTTCAAATGATAAATGCAATGATAAAGCTAAGCTTAAGATTCAGTAATTGTTGTAAGTAAGAAGCAGCCAGCAAAAATAATTGCTGTAGCTAGATATTTTCTTTCTTGTAATCTGTTTAAAAGGATTATTTTATGTTACCTTCTGCAGTTTCATATCTGCATATATTTAGCTATTAACTAATATTTAACTCAGTCTTTCTAGAGTAAAGTGCTTCTGTTCACTTAAATATGTGATACGTCTGTTTAGACATTTATTGATTGATAATATAGTATTCATTCATAGGATCATAGGAGTTAACAAGGCGAAGGAGGCTCGAGGCCCTTTTCACCTTGTCAGTACCCACCTTTGGTCTTACCTCTCATTACATGGAGGGTCAGGCCCATTATACCAGTGGTCAAGTTGTGAACACACATCCAATCCAATTGCCCAGCTCCTTTTTAAATGCAGACAGTATGTCACACTGTTTAATTTGGAGTTTGCCCCAGAGAAGGGGTAGTAAGTACCACATGACAAATCTTTCCCTTCTCTTAGTTTCATTTATTTACAGGAATAGATTTAGATCTCTGACCCTAGTGTTAGCCAGACTGTTTTATTTTTTTAAGTTCTAAGTGTTTTTGAAATGCTGGATCCCTTATGGACCTATAAGCAGGACGCAGGTGTCCCCTAAGGAGTCTATAAGAAACCAAGAAAAGGGATAAAGCTTCCATTCTCAGTAGCTGGGATATTTTAGAGCCCTGCTCTTTTCAGTTACAAGTCACTAGGGTCTTTGTAATTGCTTAATATGCTTAGTAAGGTACATCCCAAAGGAGGCTATTGTAGTTAATGATGGGTCTAAGCATTAGTAAGGTACACCCCAAAGGAGGCTATTGTAGTTAATGATGGGTCCAAGCATTAGTAAGGTACATCCCAAAGGAGGCTATTGTAGTTAATGATGGATCTAAGCATTAGTAAGGTACATCCCAAAGGAGGCTATTGTAGTTAATGATGGGTCTAAGCATTAGTAAGGTACACTCCAAAGGAGGCTATTGTAGTTAATGATGGGTCTAAGCATTAGTAAGGTACACCCCAAAGGAGGCTATTGTAGTTAATGATGGGTCTAAGCATTAGTACGGTACACCCCAAAGGAGGCTATTGTAGGTAATGATGGGGTCTAAGCATTAGTAAGGTACACCCCAAAGGAGGCTATTGCAGTTAATGAAGGGTCTAAGCATTAGTAAGGTACATCCCAAAGGAGGCTATTGTAGTTAATGATGGGTCTAAGCAAAGCAGAGCACAAGAAACTGGAAACTTCTCTTTATCTTGAACAAAATACTACTTGCTATGAGCTGTGTATGGTAGAATGATTTCCCTAACAACTGTTGTAACATGATGATCAGAGAGCTGCCCATCCATTTCTCTAGGTCTCTCACAGACTTTTCATTTTGAAATGGTGTGTTATCTGTGCTATAGACTGGAGTTAGGGGTGCTTACCAAAAGCTACAATGTTGCAATTTCTGGAGTTGAACTTGAGCCCATTTTAGTACATCAGCCTCTGACAAGTGTAAGCTCATGCTAGAGCATGTGTATGTCAGAGGGCGATGAATGACAACTCCCAGCTTACGGTCACCAGAGTACTTTGTTAAGCAAAGGTCCTCATTTGATAAGTGAAGAGCTGATAAGTAGATGCTAAAGAACAAAGACTCAAACATAGATCCCTGTGCAGCTTCACTGGTCATCCTCAAGCTCTCAGAGGCTGCACTTCCTATCTTACTGTGTGTTTCCAGTTTCTTAGCCAGTTGGCTAAATGTGTAACCATATATGGGGCAATGTTGGGCTCCTTCAAGTTGCTTAATATGTTTGCATTTGGTACGGCATTAAATGTCTTGTCTAGTCAAGGCACTCTGTGTAGATAGCTTGTCCATAGTCCACAAAAGGAGTTTATCAGCATTATTGAGCAACATCTACCCTTGACAAAGTCAAACTGCAGGGAGTCAAGTCTAATAAGATTTTTGACTTCATAGTTGATTAGGTCAGTTATAATACATACCATGGCTTTGCATATAAGACTTGCTAGACTGATGGATCTGTACTTCCCGGGGTCTGTGGTGGGGCCACCCTTGTGGAGTGGCATCACAACAGCTATGCACCACTCCCACATGACAAAGCCAGTTACTGGGAGACTTTTTAGTATGGTACACACCCAGATGGCAGCAGAATTTTGCCCTCCCCTCTGATGTGGGGAAACGTGATTTGGATGTAAAAGTGAATTAAAAATAGGCAAACATGTTTCAGAATCAACAAGGGAAAGTTAGCACTTTCAATGAATGTTGAATAAGAAGGACAAATGCAAAATTACTCCCAAACTGGGGGAAAAAATAAACCAATAAGCAGGCACATAAAGCATATGATAGTATGGTTGCCAGACAACAAGAAACTTGGCAATAAAGAAATTCCAGAAACTAACCAAAAGATAGATAAAATGTATGTTGAGGTACATTAAATCATTGACAGACCACATTAAAATTACAGATAAGAGGTTCAACCAAGAGCAAGCAGACCTGACAAAACATGCAGATGAAAACAGAGAAAGTTACCATGGTTTGAGTGAGTGACGTGGAAGCGGTAAGAGAAGAAACCGAGCAGAAAATACATGAACTGGAAGAGGTGAGAAAATCAAAGGACAGTAAATGTGCCAGGAGTGGACTTGAGAGATTTTAGGCAGCACATGATCAAGCAATTGAGAAAATGGACTAGTGTGTCTCTGCACACCATCTTATAGGATCATAGGAAGTGACTAGGGTAACAGCCCAGGGGCCCTTACAAGCCTAGCCAATTTCAACTCTTGCTCACTGTAGGGCCTAAAGATATGGTCACTGATTACAAGCCAATCTAAATCAGCACTGACTGCCCTATCCAAGAGGGACATGGGTGAAACCCCTGGGATGAATTTGCAGTTTCCCATCCAATCGTCCAGGTTACACTTAAATCAGGTCAATGAGGGGCTCTGTTTAACTTGAATTGGAAGTTTTTTCCAGAGGACAGGTAATCTCTGAGAGACATATCTGTCTCTCCAGCAAGCCCTGCTGATGTCACAGGCTAGGTTAAGGTCCCTATAGTGAGTCAATCATGTACCATTGACTTACAAATGTGCAGTATAGCCATTAATGCAGGACCAGAGGTTGCTCTGTATGCAAGACACAGGTCACCTCTGAGTAGTCTATACGACACAAGAGTATAGTGAAACCTTTGAGGTTTCTCCAGTTGCTGCAAGTGCCTGGTAAGGTACATACCAAAGGGAACATTGTACTCTATTATTTGCCTGGTGAGAGAAGAGTTCAGGAGGTTGTAACCTCTTTTGTTTTGGAAGCTCTGCTGTTAATTATGAGGTGAGCAAAGTAGAAGGCCTTCCTAACCACTGTGGAGACATGGTGATCAAAGGTAAGGTTGCCATCAACCTGTGTGCACAAATCTCTCAAACACTGATTTAGAGCTTAGGGTGTTGCTATTAATATTGCAATCTGCAGAGACATCACCCTTGCTGAAGGGGATGATGATGATGCATTTTTTTGCCTTGAGTTTAAGTCCATGACTTTAACACCAATCATTGGTTTGTGTAAGCCCTTCTTGTAGAATGTTGACATCATTCGGGGACTCAGTGACTGTCCCCAGTTTACAGTCATCAGCAAACTTTGTCAGCCACAGACCTTTTGTTTTTGCCTGGATGTCCAAGAAATAGTTACCAAACAATAGGGGCCCCAGCATTGATCCCTGTTGAACACCTCTGGTAACGGGTCTGCTGGTGAAGGTGGAATCCTCTATTTTGACTGTATGTGTTCTGTCAGTGAGCCAGTTTGCAACCCACCTGATGATATATGGGTTGATCCCCAGCTTGGTGAGTTTTTCAGTGATGCCTGAGTGGGAGATTGTGTCAAAGGCCTTGGCTAAGTCCAGGTAGGTCATATGCACAGATTTGCCTTCATCCAGCACTCTGGTGACATTCTTCTGCCCTTGACAAAACCAGACTGGGTCAGTTTAAGCACTTGAAGGCTTCTTGTATCTTTTTTGATAATGTCTACGATGATTGTCCCCTTGGCCTTGCAGACAAGGCTGATTAGGCTTATGGGTCTGTAGTTCCCAGGGTCAGTGGATGTACCCTCTTTGTGCAAAGGAATGATGGAAGCAGTTTTCCATTCTGCAGGACGAAACCAGTGCTTAGGCTGTGGTTAAAGAGAGTACTCACTTAGTACACACTTAGGGTGTTGCTAACTCTTAATGGATAGAGCCCATTAAGTTTATATAGCAGGGGGTCAGGACGAAGATTTCCTAGACCCATTGTAATGAAAATATAGAATTTTCACTTGAAGGATCAAATACTGTCCTTGTTATAGAAGCCTGGAAATACTTTGTTGGTAGGAAGCAATATTATTCACTGGCTATAAGAATGAAAAGTGGGAAATTTACACTACGTTTCAGACTTTGCAATTCTCTGAACTTAAAGTTTAAACTTTTGTATCCAGCAGCAGTGTAGATCTTCTTCCCATTTGGAGTTAAAATGTTTTTAGACCTCCTCAGCAATATGTAAGGTATTGGACAAGTACAAGGCAGATTTAGAGTTGGAAGGTGCTGGTGATGGAAACATGCTAGAGGACAGAAGCACTTGGAAAGAAGAGAAAAATCCAGAGAAGACATGGTCGGTGAAACCATTCGAATCTTTAAAAAGAAATTGGCAGATAAACAGAAAGACTTGGAAACTTACTCCTAAAGAGTACAAGAAAGTTTGAAGTATCTAGACTATCATAGTCAACAGGTCACAGTAGAAGAAGATTCCAGACAACAACAGTGAAGAGAAAGTCATGGAACAGTAAGGTGGCTAATTTGTAGACTTTGATAGAAGGGAATTTAATGAAGTGAACTTGTGTTTGTAACCGAAGGTTGGCAAAAATCCAAAAATAAGGAGACTAGTATATTAAATAATAAAATTATTGGTTATTACAATAACAACTAAAAACAAAAGAGACTTGATAAGGTAAATTAAGATGTATGTTCTGTAATTATAGGGCAACTGTGAGCTAAAAAGAAATAGGGGAACAGAGTGTTATCTTCTTCCAGTCACGAGGCATTATTAATCCCCACTGGCAAGGGTTAGAAAAGATTGATTTTCAGTGAAATCAGAGAATGATGCGGCTAGAACTGTATACCAAATGTGTGTGTATGGAGGGGGATGGATTAATGGAAAGCAGCAAAAAAGTATGATCCTGCCACCATTTAAAGGTGGCTGTTAAAGAACACATGCTCACAAATGGCAAAGAAAGGACAAAGGTTTGGGAAGAGAACAAGATTACCGTACATAGTTATAATGGCTATATATATATTGTTCTGCATAATTTTACAAACATTGAAGCTGCTAACAAAATAAATGTGCTGCAATTATTATATCAAATGCAAACCAGGTATAGAATGAGCATTTGCATGGAAACAGACTGGCAAAAACAGTCAGAGGAAATGATAAATGTTAAAAGGAAGAAGAGGGGGTAATTGAACTCAGAATAAATGGCATTCAGATTGCTGACATGGAATATCAGTGGTATTGTAGATAACATGAAGGTAGATATGGTTTCAGAATTTGTAAGAACTACAAGACGGAACATACTTATGCGACAAGAGAGTGAAAACATTTGTAAAGAAAAGTAAACTAGAAGGACATTACATAACTACTTCCCAAGGAAGGAAGAGGGGAGTGTTTATTCTAATAAAGAAAAGGATCATAGCAATAGAATAAAGTAAAATAGATGAGCAATGTAAATATATACTGTTAAGAGGTTATTGGGGAGGGAATAGGATTGCACTGGGTATATTTTTCACCTTACACTGGAAAGGAAGAAATAAGAGAAATATTACGTGATGTGGCAGATTTTCAACAAGGCATCCTAATGCTAGCCAGGGACTGGAACAAAATAACAGATACAAAAGATGTAAGTACACAACCTAGAACAGGAAAGATTTCAACTGAGGGGCAATTTTTGAGAAAATCATATAGGCTACATAGGTGGTGAGATGTAGTCACATCTAGGGGGACGGGGACAGTAATGTACTATGTCGAAGGATATGGAAGTTGATGTAGGCTAAATACGATTTATATTACAGTGGGGCATGAGTATCTAGTAGACCGGGTAGGTCCTCACCCAAGAACTCCGATCATGACCTGTTGCATGCAAGGGTAGAACCTCAGTAAACAATAATTTGGCCAGACGTTTGTGAGCAGGTAGTGACTGCTGGAGAAATCAACAAAAAAGGGCAAGGTTATGGGAAATATTGTATGAGATTTGGAAAACTAAAACTTGGCAAGAATGTAATATAATAGAAGAATGGGACAAGAGTAAGAAGAGTTGAAGCAAGGCCTATAAGCAAGAAAATTTAGCCGAGTTACCAGAACACCAGTAAAATGACATTTTGCAGCATTGACTCCTTATCAGTGTGGGTTTTTTTTATTTTGTGGAGTTTGTTTTGTGTTATTATGTCTTTGGAAGGAGCCTCTGCTTTTCCTGAAGCCTTTCCTATGCAAGAAAAGCACACAAGCCTATTTGCAGAGTTGTTTAAAGAGAGGGAAGAGAAACTAGCCATCCATGACCCCTGGTTGTCCATTGGCAATGATATGCATGACAAAAGATTTGAAGAGTTGAAAAGATCAATGGTGAAACAGGTAATCCTGTTTATGACATATGACGTTTGGAAAAATATTTATGTTTCAGTGGCACTCCAAGGGGACTGAGGGTTGATAAACTGCCTGCATTCGAGTTCTCTGAAGATGAAATGGATTTATTGGAGAAATGGAATGAGATACCCCAGCAATGTATGCTGGGCTGGTTGAAAGTATTGGTGAAATGCAATTTGAGGGCACTAAGCAAGGTTCAGCAGCAGATCTCGCAGTTAAAGAATGGTCTGCTGAAAGAGACTTCTACAGCTGTGTTCACTAATAAAATGAGCGAGATTAAAACAGAATTGTATAAGGTGGAGACTGAGGCAGTCAAACGTCAGAAAATGAAATTAAATCAGGACATTAAAGATTTTAAAAATAATCTTATTTTCTCTTGGTAATGAAGGCAAAGAGGTTAGCAGTCCCAGATAAGATCAACAGAAACCCGATCATGTAATTCATATGACTCATCAGTCTCTTCAATGGATACTACTGTGAGCAGAAAGAGTATTTCATTTGAGAGCATGGATGCAGGAGAAGAGCAACTCAAGAAAAATGGAGAAGAAGAGCAGCGAACTGGGATTCATCAAAACAAGAGCAGGAGAGGTGGTAGAAGAAACAGAGATCATGGTAAATGTAGTCAACTTTAGTAGTTCCAAAGCCTCCAACCAGTTGGAATTTAATATGGACTTTGTTAATGGAACCTTATCTCCATTTTTTTTGATAATGTCAATTTAAATATTGTGAATTTGTCTGATTATCGTATTTCTTACACCATTAGAGACATTTTGTTAAGAGGCAGCAAGTTTGTGCCTATGAAGATTCAGTCTCTACTGGCTGTATTATTTGAAGTTAAACGGTTCTGTCGGAAATTACATTTAATTGTCCATTTCCATAAAAAAACAGGATAATGTAATGCCTGAAGGTGATCTAAATGAATCTTTATTGAACATATCAATACAAGAAAAAGAATTGCTTGACATTTTTGAATCTGAAAGTGAAGGTAGTGATGTTGGTGATGGGAATGATGGTTTTCATATGGGCTATGGCAAAATGTCAGTTCCCAGGATGCCCGATGTTAGCCATTTTATGCCTCCAAAAAGTCACCGTCTTTGATCAATTTTGAAAAAGTATTTTTTAAAAAAATAGAATGTAAGTATTTGAACTTTACAAGTTGGAAAAGGATTATAATTTGGATAAGCAGGAATGGTTAACTTTGAAGGAACTTAGAAAGGTAAATGACCAATATGTATTTGGACAAGCTGACAAAGGTGGGAAGTGGGTAGTGATGTCTAGGGCAGGTTACAACAAAATGGTGTATGATTTATTGTTAAAGGAGGAAAACTATTTGACGTTACCTAATAATCCCATGAAACAATATTAATTTGATGCATTTTGAAATTTTGCAGCATTGCAGTGACTCCATATCAGAGTGTTTTTTTGAATTTTGTGGAGTTTGTTTTATGTCTTTAAAATTAAAAGTTGGCAAGAATGTAATATAATAGAAGAATGGGACAAGAGTAAGAAAAGTTGAAGCAAGGCCTATAAGCAAGAGAAAAAACATGAATGGGAGGAGACAATTGTATTTCAGCTAAATAACCTAGCAAAATAAGAGATCTACAATACAGGAAAGAGAGTCTAGAAGCAGAAAAAAGGGAGCAGTTCACTAAACTGGAAAACACTTGGTGTGAAATTGATGAAATTGTGGTTAGGAGAGCTACAGCAATTAGGTAAAGTGGTTTTGCACATTCACCCAAACTACAAATATAGTTTAAGACAGCAGAAAGTGCATTGCATGGTTAAAAACGAGTTGAAAGACTTAATAACAGGGCTGGGTCCAGAATGGTTAAATAAAATATTCCACAATTTTTATGCAGATTTTTACTTGGAGCAGGAAAATGTAAACACATGGGTGCAAAGCACAGAAAGTTTTTTCGAGGGAGTGAGGTGAACAAGAGAAGGACAGTAGGATTTAAGTAAACCAATAACAGTACAGGAGACTGAAGCTGACATCCAGATATAAAGTTTTTGCAGTTATAACAGCGAATAGACTAGCAAAGATACTACCCAAATTAATAAATTTAGACCCATGCAGCTTTGTAAAGAGGAAATAAACATTTGATAAAGTCTTAGTCAGCAAGGTGCAGGAGGAGGAGGATGAAAGACTTCATTGACAACTGGTACTGATAGCGCTGGATGCTGAAAAAGCTTTAGACAGAGTTTTCTGGAAATATCTGTGGCAGTTTATGATGAAGATGAGCTTCCAGGAGGTACTGATAAAGTTGCTTCAGAATTTATATAGACGGTCAACAACAAAGATGAAAGTAAACTGTAGGGTATTATCAGAGATAATTATAGAATAGGGTACAAAACAATGTTGCCCTTTGTATCAATCCTATTTGCAATAGATTTGGAACCTCTGGCACAAAAAAGTGGAATATAAAACATACAGGGGTGGCAGGGAACACATAGAGAAGACAAGCTAGTTATGTTTGCAGATGATTTGATAATATTATTAACAAACCCTGAACGAGACATCCCAGCTCTATTTAAACTACTAAGACAATTTAAAGTGGTATTGGAATATAAGATAAATGAGACAAAACAACAGCACTAAGCATAAATTGTATGCCAACGTCTGAGTTATTGCAAAGTTATGCAAGCCTGTGGGGACAGTATAAAATTAGGTTAGGGCTGTGGTTAAAGAAAAAAGGCAAAGGCGCACCAGTAGAAACTGAGGGAGATGAACACAAAAATAAATGAACTGACAAAGAACTAGGATACATTCAAGGTCAATGCACATCAAAGGATCATAGCAATGAAAATGTTTGTGCTACCATTAATTTTACACACGGCACAATATTCATATACGCTCCAGTTAAACAATAATGGGATTTCTTGAGAGGGATTATATACAGCTGTATATGGGACATCAAGAAATTTAGAGTAGAAATACTATAGATGATTCTGATGATATAAGAGGGAGGGTTGGCTGTACCTGACTTGGAAGACTATTATATAGTAGCCCAACTGAGTCTTGTATACCACTTCCAAAACAATGAATATGCAGCAAACTGGAAAGAACTGATGGTTGGTAAAGTATATGGTGAAGAAAATAGGCAATAAGTAGTTATTTTGGAAAGGGTGCAGAAAAGGGCAGTGGATGGGAAAGACTTCAAACCGTATTGATGGACAAACTAATTAAAAGAAAAGGGTGGAATTTTGAGTTATATCCTATTGGGTTACAAAAATAAAAAGTTTGATACAATACTTAAGCATATAGAGGAATGGATCCACGGTGACACTAAGGTATACATTTGGGAGCAAGTGAAGGATAAAGGAAAACAAAAATTATGGGAAGAATTAAAAAATATTTATAATGTGGAATGAAGAGAATGGTTATTATAAAACAGAATTTTGAGCATATTAAGAAAGTTTGATTTAGAGACCAAAAAGAAAAACCTGGAATGACACTGGATAATATCAGTACTAATAGATGCAAGAAATAACACCACAGCAAATACAAAACTAATAAGTAGACTTTATAGAGCACAGATAAAAGACAAGGCAAAAAACTGTAAAGGAAAAGGTAATGAGTACATGGGGGGGGGGGTTAGACACTAAATTGAAAGAGACCTGTATACCTCTCCAAAAAGCAATACAGTCCAGGAAATTCCTAATTTTTGGGTGAAATTGCCTCCACCAAAACTTTTACACCACACACAAATTAAATAAAATGTTTCTAGGCATGGACACAAGTTGTTGGAATTGTAAACAAAATCATTTAGGGGACTGGTAACATGTATTAGGGGCTGTGATAAACTACTGAATTTTAAAATGGAAATCAGTAAATTAATGGGCAGCGCAGTGATGCAGTGATTAACATTATCACCTCACAGCAACAGGTTCTCTGGTTTGATTCTTAGCTGTGGTGCCTTCTGCGCAGAGCCCACATGTCCTCCCTGCATTCCCATGGGTTTTCCTCTGCTTTCCTCCCATAATCCAAAGACATGCATCTGGAGCATTTCTTCCTGGGCCTCCACTGAAAATGGGCTCTGTCCCAGTTGGACTTTCCTGGTAAAGAAATGTTAAATAACTAATAATGGGGAAGATATTGAAAGTGGGGTGGAGGCTTGCAATCAGAGACTTTCTTTTGAGTTGGGTAGATGGTCTGAAGGCTAAGGATCACATAACGACACTAGCGACTTTATTACTTTTAGTAGCTAAAAAAAGCGCTTGTGAGGAAGTCAAAATTGGACCAAGAACCATAGACATAGCAGGTACTAGAAAAGATAAGCCAGAAAAAACAAGAGAGATAGCTTGCAAGGACAGGGAATGGTAGAGTCCACATGAGGAAATGGCAGCATTCTGATGAGGCTGTATATGGGTACAGATAGAAATAGAGGTAGCTTGACAAAGAGCAGTTCAGAGATTGCAAATAGTGTTCAAACTCGTGCAAGTGTTTGCCTGTAAACCTGGTTCTGGGTAGATCCATTGTAAAACAAAAATGCTGCTTAGACAAGGACATTAAATCCTGAACAATTTACTGAGACTACTACCAGGACAAATACTGTAATATGTATAAGAACTGGTAAATATGTACTTGAAGTTATATTAAACTAAACATCTTCAAATAAAAAATGCCAGTTGCTAGGCTTAGGTTGAAGAGGTTGAGGAGTGGGTCCACCAGTACATACTCATGTTGTTGAACCCCATGGATGGAGTATTCTTTGTTTTGATGAATACCTTTATTACTTGCTCTTTCATTATGGTGAATTGGTTCTATCAGAGATAAGACTGTTTGGAGTAGATGTCTCTGCAGTGAAGTTAGCACTGAATTTATTAGCCAGCATGTTCACAATATCCACTGGATTGGAGTTGCTGGTACCACTATGGATATGTCGGGAGCAATGTGGGGTATTGTTTCTTATTTTCCTGCTATAACTAAAGGATTTGTAGTTGTTTCTGTTTTCTGTAGCTAGTCTGAGTTCATGGAATGCCTTTGTTTTTCTTACATACTTTTTTATTTTCTTATCTAGCTGTTTGTTGTTCTCCTTAAATTGAGGGTCATATGTTCTGCTACATAGGTTTTGGAGTTTCTTCCTTTTATCACACAGTTTATTTATGTTTGAGAACCACCACACTGGCTTGCTTTTAGACCTTTCCATTTGCTTGGATCTAGGTTGGACTGCTAAGTTAACACATTTGTGCGGGTAGAATGTTTGTGAATAACTTTTGGCAGTATTAACATTTTGGCTAATACTGTTATACTTGAATTTAGAGACTTCATCATAGAATTGTAGGGGATTTGTACACCTGATGTCCTTAAACACTGTGATATTTGTTTGTGGCAGTTTGGAGATTCTGATGGAGAAGGATACTATTTCATGATCTGATCTGGTGAATGAGAGGGATACCTTGGGGATGGTACATACAGATGCTACATGTTTTTAATACAAAGTCAAGTATATTCATGTCTGTTGCAGATTCCCTAGTAACCTGATACTGGGAGTTTTTGTTTATAAAGTTTAAGAATTTTAGTCATTAAATGGTGACAAACTGATAGCTTTCAGCTCCTTTAACCAAACTTCCCTGCACAATTTAATTTTTGATTATAATTATTTAGCTTATGAACAAGAGTGACTGTGAGGTCCCTAGCCTGATACTCTGGGGTGGTCACAGTTATTACTTTGGGTCAGGACAGGACAGAATGCCATAGATTAAGTGTATGTGTGTGTGTGTGTGTGTGTGTGTGTGTGTGTGTGTGTGTGTGTGTGTGTGTGTTTGTTTTGAGGGCAAATGAGCACTGAAAGGGGCTGGGAGATATGCCAAAGACTGTGCTTACTGGGGAATTTAATGACAAGCCTGTTGTGTGTAGGTGGCACAGGTGCATTCCTTTGGCAAAATTGCATATTTCCTGAATGGTCTCATGGCCAACTTGCACTTAGTAAGTTGTTTGGATATTTAAATTTGAGTGTCTTATTTGTACTTTAATCTATTTAGTACCAGTACTGTGACTTGAAGCCACAGTGGTGCAGCGGTAGCATTGTTGCCTCACAGCAAGAGGTTCTCCTGTTCAATTCTTGGCTGGAGTACCTTCTCTGTGCGGTCTGCATGACCTCCCCGTGGTCAAGTGGCCTCCAAAAGACATGCATGAATGGGCATGCCTTTGCTGAAGGTTGGGCGTCGGGCTGGCAAGTTGGCACCATAAAAATCTACTGCCAATCATTAGCGGACCGGAGTTCCGCTGTGGTGATCCCTAAATGGGAAAAGCCAAAAAGACTTGAGTACTAATACTGTGACTTGAGAGAAGATACCCCTGGTGGCCTTCCGATTTAAGGTTTTTAGACTAAAGATAAATGTATTGGAGGCCAGCTCCATGGTGTAAAAGGAGAAAGCCCTGACTCCAGTGAGGGTGATTTGAGTTTGATCAGTATTTGGATACCTCTAGGAGGTGGCTAGGAAAGAGAGGATTGAGACGGCGCTGGAGACATGCACATCTTAGAGGGATGGAAATGGTTCTGGCTGTCCATATGGGTGACAGTTAATGGGAGCACTAGTTGATTACCTAGTGCAGTTCATGCCTGCTGTGTCAATAGTGCAGATGTAGTCAGTGGGAATTTAGCATGTGAAACCACACTTTCCTTTAGGAAACATGGATCACAGAACTGGGAGGAGCTGCCAAGAGGGAAAGATGTGCAGCCAGAGGGAGTAGGCAGGCCAATTCTCAGGACAAGCAAGTTGGTTCACACACTACCACCCCCTCTTATTATCAGAATGGATGATCAGTCAAGATTCCAGGGTAGAAATGGGGGGACTATAAGGCTCTATCCTAGCCTGAGAATGCCTCCCAGAATGAGTGGGCCAGCTGGATATAGGTAGAGGAACTATCAGGTCTGAAGCAAAAAAAAGACAAATTTATTGATGGGCAGCAAAGGTGGTCCTAGGTATAGGTAATGTAGGCAGCCACCTAGGGTGTCATTTGGCTAAGTGTAATTTTCTACCATTGTTCATTTATTTATTTCTAAGTAAAGAAACATGACAGCAGCATTTCTTTACTTTAGGAAAACAAAGAAATGACTTGCAGAGCCCCTTCTCAGTGCTGTGGTGCCATGTGAGGGACGTGTTACGCAATCAATTCTCAGATCTTTCATCTGCTTGTCATCCCACAATCTATCTGGTTTGTGGGATGGGAAGGAGTACAAAGCCCATGGGCATGCAGGTAGATTGCTCAAAACTGCTGACAAGAAGAGTGCCAGCAGCAGTTGGCAAGATAATGAGGTAAGCTATTTGTTTCTGTTTTCTTTTTCCTCCTGCTCCTTTTTTTTCAGTCCCGGCAGCTAACCAGATACAGGCAGAGGATGGGTCTGCAGGCAAAAAGTACCTCTCAATTGTCCCTGAATTCATAGAAATCCCTGATTTTGTCTCATAGTTTTGGTTTGTTTCTCATAAAATGTATTTTCTGGTAGATCATTGAAAGTTGTAGTCACTAAATAATGATAGATATTTGAGTTTCAAGTCATATCCTTCGGAATGCATGGTAATGTAAAACGTTATTCTAGCAACCCTCTAAGGCTGTAACAGCAACTTTTAAAATATGTCCATGATTTTGAAAATTTGTCTCCCCATTATTTATTTATTTTTTTTATTCTTGCACTCACAAGTTGAGAGAGCTATTTCTGTCAGACTATTTTTTATTATTAAGAGTTGGACATCTAAAAATACACAGACAAAGCTAAAGTTACTGAGATTATCTGTGGAGGAAAATGACTGCTGTTGTTTTCTCATTATTCTGGTTTTGCAGGGTTAATATGATATGTGTGAAGAAATGTGAAATACTTTAATGTACGACTGTTGTTTGTGTGGAACAAAGCTGAAAATATTACATGGCCATCATGTTATTGCTATCAAACAACTGAGATGTATACAAAAGAGACTGTAACTGTGTGTGTGTGTGTGTGTGTGTGTGTGTGTGTGTGTGTGTGTGTGTGGGGGGGTAACTGACCCTTTTGTTGCGTGCTCAGTTTAAATAGTCACTAGTCTGGTTTTGCAGTACTAGTATGCATTGTGAAGCTGAATAGAATACATTACTGATATTACTGTGTGATGTTTGCTTGCCTTCCATGTGCTCTGGTTTCCTTCAAAGTCCCAGAGACTTGCCATAGAAGAACTGGCATTCCTCTAGCTGCTTAAAAATAGTCATGTAGTGTGTGTGTGTGTGTGTGTGTGTGTGTGTGTGTGTGTGTGTGTGTGTGTGTGTGTGTGGTTTGGGATATTGTGTTCATTATTTCTTTGCTCAAAAACTTCAACGTTCTACACAAACTGTCACTGTAGTTTATCTGGTGTATTGTCTAGGAAGAACAAGTTAGAATACATTATTTTGATTGCTATTTTTTTAACCTTCTTCACAATCAAGTATCTGGATACTTTAGAAGGTGGATTAAGGAGGCATGCTGTTAATATATGCCTAACAGTGATTGTTTGAAATTCTGCTGTTTATCTGTCCTTCCAGTTTCATCCCAGTCTGACCTCAGAGGGATAAACAGAAGGTGTCTGTCTTTATGGAGTAGGGATGAGAAGGCATGTTGTATACATGTATGACAGCAGCCACTTGAAATATGACACTGGCCATTTGTACCTTCACTTTTATCCCAATCTAACACCAGAAGGATATATGGATGGTAGCTATTTTTAAAGAAGATGGGAAGTACATTACTCTTCCTAGATATGATGTATGTATCCCTGTAAGCATTTGTCTTTTCAATTTATTGTGAACAACTTATTTTTTCCTTAAAAGAAAAAATTAAGAATGAATTTCTTTCTTTAGTCATTTTCATTCAGGCTATCAATGGATCCAAATATCAAAATGCTTTAAAATTCACATCAGAGTATTTAGAATAAGAAACATGGATGTTTCAGGGGGTCTGCTTGGTATTAACAGCAAACGTGAATTTTCATTACAGTAGTTGTCAGGTTCTGGGCTTCCACAGGAAGAAGCTACTTCAAGGGAGGAATAGGTTGTCACAACCTGGCCTGATTTTGAGGCATCACTGTCAGAAGATAAAAGACTTCCTTTACATAGTTATCTGGAGAGGGTCACAAAAAAGAGATGAGGCAGGCTCAGTTCTCAGATCCTGTTTTACAGAAGTTGAAAACAGAGGTAATCCAGAAGGCTTGAGTGAAGTCTGGTATTCCATCTGTGACCCAGAGGGTGACAGGATTAACAAGAAATAGAGTATAAAGGATTAGTCTAGATAAAATCACTTTAGCTAGTAGATCTAGGAGACTCTCTCTCTCTCTCTCTGACACCCTCCCTGAGGGAGGAATAAAGGCACCTTGTTGAAGTTTCCAGTAGTTTATTCAGTTAAGCAGGTTGATGGACGAGTGTTCTTAACAACAATAAAACTCTCCTTTGCTATGCCAACACCAGCTTTCCTTATGCGCCTTATTTCCATACCTGGCTTGGCCACATACCTGTTCTGCAGTCTTCACGTATGCTGTTTTGAGGCACTGTCATTCTTCATCAACTCCACCCAGTCACTCTTCTTCCTGAGGTGTTAGAGCTCTGTGTAATTCTTGAGCTATTCTGGTTTCTCTCCAGTCAACTTCCAGGGCTTTAGCCTGGTCTCATTTGACCGTAGAACCTTTTCTGACCACTGTTTCCAGCTGATTGTGGCAATCAGTGGTTTATGCTGTGGGCTGACTGCTTTACTGGAGATTACTTTGCAATCCCTGATTCTACCCCACTGCCCTCTCCTTACTAGGAGGAAGTCTAACTGAGTTGCATGTTGGCCACTCTTGTATGTGATCATGTGACTGTCTGTCTTGCTGAACCATAAGTTTACCACCATCTAGCCATTTGCCAGATAGAAGTCTAGAACATCATCTCCTTTATTACCATTGTCCCATCCATGTGGACCCAGGGAGTCCTCATATCCTGTTCTGTCTGTCTCAGTATGTGCATTCAGGTCACCCATTATCAACACCAACTCATGTTGTCCTGTCTTATCTAGTATGCCCTGCAGCTGCTGTCTGAATGCACTCTTTTCCTCACTATCACAACCCTGCTTTGGGGCATAGGCTGAGATTGTGAATACCGTCCTATCATTACACTGGAGTCTGATTGCCATGAGTCTGTCACTAATTCTGATGACATCCTTCACTGTCTTCTGAATCCACTGACCCACCACAATTCTCACATCACTTCTAGCCTGTCTTTCTCCTGATTAGTAAACAATTCATCCTAGGCCAAGTGGCTTTGCTGCATTGCCCTTCCATCTTGTCTCCTAGACACATATGATTCCAGCCTCCTAACCATCATGTCATTCACTTCCAAGCCTCATCCTGTTAGTGAACCTAAATTGAGTGTAGCACTTCTTAGTTCATGTTTGGCAGGTTGATTGGTTTTATGTCTAGCTGTCACTTAACAGAGCTGTCCCAGGTAACCCAAGCAGAGCAACTGGACTCCGGTCTACCTGTACCTTAGTGACTCACAGCTGCTGGGCTTTATGGTTGGGCACACACTTGCCAATAGGGGTAAATACACCTCTTCTACCATTAACATCTTACCTCCCTATCATCACCAAAAACATTTAAACCAGCCTTAGAAAAACTGCCTCCTTACCAAATGGATCTGCCCTTGCACAACCCCCGGCTGATCAATAACTCTGTAGTCTCCACAAGCACCTATCTAAATGCTTTTTATCAAACAATTACCACTAACATACTAAATAAGTAAAAGTATAACTCTAGAATTCACTTGTTCATCCCTATCTTTTCTGTAATAATGCCATGAAACTTATAATCTAATAACTGTTTACTGTGAGTCTTACTACAAATCATGTATAAAATGCCACTGGTCACCTGTTGTTCCTATAACATTAGAATAATATTATATACTCTATGAGTGCTTAGCCTTGTTATATTACAAAAATTAACTATGTAATAGAGTAGATTATTCCTACTTACCATTTCTTGACTTGTATTAGACATTGCTGTGCCATATGTGTATATATTTGTGCTTCTTATTCTGTACTTTACTGGTATAACTGGAGCTTTTCTCCCTCTGCCTCCACTGAAAAAGGACATGTGTCTAGTTGGACTTCCACGGTTAACAAATGTCAAATAAAATAAATAAATAATAGTAAATAAACATGGCTTCCTAGTGTAGGTTGGAGTAGGAAAGTCCTCAACCCTCTTATCACTGTATTCATGCCCATTTAGCAACATTTGTCAGGACAACAGCTGAATCACCTACAGCCATATTTTACACCATTGAATGGCTAGCCATGCCTCTGTATGCAGTCTGTGACCTGTGTTTCCCTTTCTTGAGGATACTGCACACCACAGTAGATGCCCAAAGTGTTTGGTCTATACAACTCTTTCCTCATACGGCACCATTTAGAGTCTTTGCTGCTGCCAACAACTCCATTCTTGGGTGAGTTTGAGATGGAAACACTCTGTATGTTTTTGGGAAGTGGGCGTAACCCCACAGAGACACAAGGAACACATACAAACTCCATACAAGCATTACCCGGAGGTCAGGATAGAACTTTGTACCTCTTGCATGGGAGGTGAAGCCCTTAACCATTATGCCAACTAAAAAAATGAAAAAAAAAATGTCCTTACCTAACTCGTATCCATCAACACTACTCACCAAATATGCCTATTTACTCAGTAGATAAAAAAAAAATACTCCTGATAACTAAATCAAACAACTCTGCTGGCTACTATCTCTGTTCCTCCTACATCTCTGAAATCTGGAACTTCATCCCACTCGCCTTAAGCAAAGACCTCAAGAGAAATCTTTCATGTCTAAATTAGAATAACACCTAATGAACTATTGGTTGTGTTTCTACCAAACTCCCAGAAGATAAAAATTCTTATCCAACACACAGTGTATTATAAGTTATTCTATATCTTACCTTATCTTAGGACACTTGTTTTTTTGTGTCTTTTGGCTTTTCCTGGTTAGGGGTTGCCACAGAGGAACTCCAGTCCGCTAATGATTGGCAGTAGACCGGGCCTAACACACAACCTTCAATGAAGGAAGACACACAGAGAGAATCGTGACAATGCTACCGCAGCACCATAGGACAGTATAATAATATATTATATCTACAGCTGGTGTCTCTGTCATCCTTTCTCCCTAAACCACTTGCTTTCCTCTTCCCTTCCCTTATCACTTCCCTCTCTTATATACTGACACCCCCCTTATTTTTATTATACCCTACTATTCTCCTTCACTACATTGATTTTTCTTTCATTGTCTTTTAAATCACATTCCTTCTGGATCTCTCTCACAAACTATTCACTAACACCGTCCAGCCTCTCTTCATGACAGTAAGCCTACTGTTTCATACTCAACCTTCTTGAGACTCAGCTTATCCACTTATCACCTTTTTCAACCTCTACTACATCCAATGCATGATTCAAACTGCCTCCCTTTCTGTGCTGGCACCTCCACCAATTTTCCTGGTGTTGCCTCTCAAACTTGACTTTTATCTTGTTCCTCCTACACACTGCTGTATAACTATCACTTTCACTAACACATTACTGAAATACTTTTTACCCCTCAGACTTTAATTTTTAAATAGATGCTTTCACAAATTAATTTCTCTTTTCCTCTTCCACTTTCTTTGTTTTAGACCATTGCTTTACTCATGCATTACATTTTATTCAAGACACACAAACGTTATCTACTGATGTATACTGTTGTCTTTTGTAAAACTCTGTTTATGTTTTAATGTGAGCTATATTTGCATTTATTCTGTAAAATTGCTTAAAGTAATTGTAGTTTTTCTTATGTTCTTTTTGAACATTTTGTACAGGTAAAAACCACACTCTCCAAAGCCAAGAACATGGCATCCATGGGACCTGACAACATCTCAGGCTGCGTTCTACATGAACTACAGAACAAACTGGCACCCCACCTAAGTACCATGTTCAATCATAGCCTCACCTCAGGCTGTGTGCCCACTGAATGGTGCACAGCAATGCTTATCCCACTGCACAAAGGGGGAGCCACTACAGACCCCAGGAACTACCGCCCCATTAGCCTGATGAGCCTGGTCTGCAAGGCTATGGAACGTATCATCATGGAACTTATAAACAATGACATTGGTAATCTCCAAACTCTGGACCCTACCCAGTTTGGGTTTGTAAAAGGCAGATCATGTCTTCTAAACCTGATAGACTTCTTTGCAGCATTCACCAAAGCCGTAGATGAGGGTAAGGTGGTTCACACAGCCTATCTAGATCTCGCCAAGGCTTTTGACACCATCCCCCACTCTGGAATTATAGATAAACTCACTAAACTAGGTATAAATCCCTATGTCACAAGATGGTTTGCCAACTGGTTCACTGACAGAACCCACACTGTGAAAGTAGCACACTAAATCCAACTTCAGACCAGTGACAAGTGGAGTGCCACAGGGTTCAGTCCTGGGTCCTCTCCTGTTTGGTATGTACTTCTCTGCAGTACAGGCTAACACAGAAGGTCTTTGGCTAACAAAGTTTGCAGATGACTGCAAACTAGGAGCCATAATCAAAACTCCTAACGATGTGAACATCCTACACAAGGGGCTCACTGAGACAGATGCCTGGTGTCAAAGCCATGGCCTCAAGCTCAATGACAAAAAGTGCATTGTCACCCCTTTTGGTAAAAACTCTGTACCCATGAACTACCACACAGGCGGTAGTCTACTTAACACTGAAAGTGTGATAAGAGACCTTGGGACACAGGTGGCAGTAGTCTCTCCTTTGATAATCACATTGCCACAGTAGTCAGGAATCACAAAAGGTTTCTCATCCAGGAAAAAAGAGGTCATTGTTCCCCACTACTCATCACTCATTAGACCCATTATAGAGTGCAATGCCCCTTTTGGTATGTACCTCACACGACATCTACAACAAATAGAAAGGCCACAGAAATACCTCACAAAGAGGATTACTGGCCTTGAACAGATGCCCTACGCAGACCGTCTCAAAAACCTCCAGCTTTACTCTGTCGCATATCGCCTACTCAGAGGTGATCTCTGTCTGACATACAAAGCTATGTCAAACCCAGAGCTGTTGGACATGCTCCACTTAAAGAAATCCCAATCCCTCCTAGCTACATGCTGTAGGGACCTAAACCTTGTCACCACAATAAACAGAACATGCTGGAGGGATAGATTCCTGTCCCAGAGACTTCCTATGCTCTGGAACAAACTACCTATCTATATCAAACAAAGCTCCTCATTAGCACTCTTCAAGAAAAATCTTGATGATTGGATGGGAGATAGGAAATTCACCCCGGGGATTACTTCTGTGGCTCTGCTTGACACGGGCATAGGAAAATAATTTTCTTGGGTGGCAAAAGCCAGGGTACCACTTGGCTAGGCTTATATAGGCCCTAGGACCAATAGCTTAGTACCTACCTATGAACATATGTATTGCCTGCCATTTTCTTCTCTGGTCTCCGCTGAAAAGGGACAACACGTGCACAGATGGACAAGTCCTTTAAACAAATGCTAATAAATAAATAAATAAATAAATGCAAACTGGTATGGCAACTGCACAGAACCAGAAACTTAGAACCCCCAAAAAATCAGTGCAATTCAGGACCTCAGTGGAGAATCTGGTCTGGTTGTATAATCAATCTGTAGAACTAAACATGTCTCTTGTGATGATGGTGCCTCCCTTGTATTTTCTGTAAGATAAACTACACCCTAATGATGATGTTGTTCCATTCCTGCAAAATAAACTAACCCTCCACCCTGTAGCTCCTGTAACATACTTATAACATAGGCTATATTCCTAAGAGTGATTGCATTCCCGATATAGGGTCTGTAAGATAGGTTATACCTGAACAGTGGACATATTCCTTCCCCCCAGGGACAGGCACTGTAACATAGGATATATACTTTCTATTGTAAACATGTACCCTATAACACAGGTTTTGTCCCTAACAATGGTTGCATGCCTTCATTCAAAGATACAGGTCCTACATATCCTTAAAAGTGGCTTCATGTCTTTGGTCATATAAATACTGTTCTGTAACATAGGGTATACCCCAAATACTGAATGCATGTCTTCACACACACACACACACACACACACACACACACACACACACACACACACACACACACACACACACACACACACACACACACACACACACACAGTCCCAAAATATAGGTTATACCCCCAACTCTGAATGTATGCCTTTCCTGTTAGATGTGGAGTCTGTAAACATAGGCTATACTCCTAATAGGGAATGCATACTTTCAATCATAGACATGAGCTTATAACATAGGATATTCTGCTGTTACTGGGTGCATGCTTTTCCTGTCAAGGGCAGCCCTTGCAATATGTTGTATCCCTAAAATCGGATTACCCTTTCCCTCACACACACACGGTCCTTTGAGAAAGGTTATATTCCTAAAACTAGAGGCACGCCTTCTCTCACACTCTTTCCTAAAGAAAAGGTTATACCCCTAACAACTGGATGCATGCCTTCCTTCCCAGATGTGACCCTGCAACATATGTTATAATGCTGACACTGGGTGCATGCCCTTCTTCCTAGATGTTGGCCCTGTAACATAGGTTATATTTCTAGCACTGCATGCATGCATTTCTACCAGACAAAGGCCATGTGGCACGTTATATCCCTAACATTGTATGCATACCTTTTCTCCCAGACAGAGGCCTTGTAACATAAGTTATAGCCCAAACACTGGCTGCGTGCTATTCCTCTCAGACATAGGACCTGTAATATATTTTATATCTCCAATAATGGATGAACCCCTTCTTTCCATGCACGTTTTGTAAGAAAATCATTGTTTGACAATGGCAGTACCCTCCTTGTCAATCACAAACCCTGACACCTAAATGTTAAATGCAAAGAGGTTGCACCCCTCTCTCATGAGCATGTCTTAGATCACATTTTATGCCTGATGCTTCTGGTTTTATACTCAACCTCAAATCCCATGTATCAGCTCTGGCATTATAAACAGCATCTTAATGTGGGATCCCTGGGCTCCTGAATGGCCATTCCATTAACACGATTTCTTTCCCTGGTCCTCAAAGTCCCTTGATACTGCTTCATTTTCTGTTTATGAAGCCTAGGAACAGAAAAGTATTCTAATACAGGTGCAAACAATGTATCAATCATAGTCCACTCTCTTTACATAAAATGTATAACGTTCTTAATCAAGACAATCTCAGAGTTTCCAGTGTCAATCATACTTTACTTATTTCCTATTTAATAAAATTTGGGTGGAAGGTACAGCAATAACACACAATACTCTGAAAGGATCCACTATGGATATTTTACGCAAAATGTTTAGATTGTGCTGGAATTATTTTTGGAGTATGCTGATTCTTTAAGGCAATATGCATACAACCTTATACGTGGGTGCTAAAATATTTAAAAACTTAGCTCCTGATTTTGATACTAAATTAACTTTATGCAGTTTTATTTTACTGATTTATTTTTATGTA
This sequence comes from Protopterus annectens, assembly GCF_019279795.1. NCBI lineage: Eukaryota > Metazoa > Chordata > Ceratodontiformes > Protopteridae > Protopterus > Protopterus annectens. Next base: position 625,797,517 of record NC_056743.1, on the reverse strand, counting down.
TTTAGCTGTTACTTTTGTTTCTTGTTTTTCGTGCACTGAAACTTTTGTACATGCCTTAGAAATTTAATTTGCATGTTACCGTTATCAATGTAATCTATGCAACACATGTACTTGGTTAGTAAACAAATATCAAAAGCAGAGCACAAGCTAGAAATACTTTTCCATAAAACAAAGTGAAGGTGCTGTCAGCAGTCAGTGGGTTTTGCATGTGTTCTCATGCAATATGACAAGATGAAGTGTGCTTCCTGCAATAACACCTATATTTACATAGGGGCAGAGTGCAGCAAAATATTGTGACAGGTTAAACAATAATTAATTTCTTTGTAAACAACTTACTTCACTTGGCTTTTGAGTGGCATATGACACAGATTCACATAAAAGATAAATAATGAATCCAGGCTAGGGTTAGGTCCCAAAGCAGTGATCTAAGTAATATATGATCTAACAAACAGAAGGCCCAGTTTACACTGAATTCTGTGAACTCTGAAGAAAGCTGAGTTATTCATGGAGTACCAAAGGATCGCCTTGTCAGACAACTCTCTGTCAAATGCATTATAAGTGGAATTGTTTAAGATTTGAAACAATGCAGTATTAACAAGATGCAAAGACGTTTGCCTGGTAAATAAGCAGAAAAATGTACAAGGAAGTATGTAACGAAAAGAGCAAAACTAATAAAAAATGAATGAGGGATTTATTGCAACTTAAACATAGATGAAGAATATTCAAAAATAGTAAGAATAGGTATGGAAGTCCAAGGATACACAGTGAGAAACCTTACAAATACAAAAAGAGGTTCTTAGCTATGACCTATCAAAAGAAGTGTCTAGATCATTATTAATTTAATTTAACTCCTTCATTTGCTGATCCTCAGACCCTTTTAAGTCATTAACCTTAGCTGCAAGGACAGGGGTAAATACAACAAATGTGAACAGTTTAAAGTACTGAATTAACCAGCATGTTTTTGGGAAGTGGGAGAGAATCTCGGCGGTTACATACTTCTCTAATGATTTACTTAGGACTGGAAATATGGTAACTGTGAAGAGGCTGGACAATGTGTTATCAGTGGATGATCAGAGAAATGAAAAAATTATTGAAATTTTTAAGACGTCAGATAAAAAGCAAGAGGAAAGATACAGGTTTATGATATGGGTGAGGGGAATGACAATGAAGGTCTTGCATGTTTTAAAAAAATTAAGAGGCCATACATGATAGGTTGACTATGTGATGGACAATTCAAAACCAAATGAAAGTCTGGGGCTTAATTTTTTTACCCCATATAAGATCTCTGTTCAGTAAAAAAAAGAACTAAAAACTGTGATTGATTTTACTCTCAGGCTTCTTCAGTCAATTAAAAGCCATTGCACACAAACACAATTCTTAAATAGGAATAATCCACTCTTGTGACTCCCTGAAAAAAAAAGTATCTGTGGATCAACAGATAGTGTACTTGCTTTTGGTGCTGGAAGATCAGAAAGCTGTTTGTTCTATTATAGACACAGGTGTTTGGATTAATTTTCCAGTACTGACACTGCAGTACAATATGTGGACAGGCACTTCACGCCTGAGTATGCCAGCCTTTGGATGAAATGTTCAACAGAGGTCCCATCTGTTTGAACTGCTGGTTACTCAGGTGGATTTAAAATATCCCACAGCACTTATTGAAAAGAGTAGGGTCTTTATTTATATACACATATCACAAAAATTGTATGTCATAATCTTATCACATAACATTATTTCACATTCAAAATCCTATTTACATATTATCCTACCCATCCCCTATTTCATAACCATCTTTTTATTTTGTTCACAATGTCTTTCTCCCCAAATTTGATAATATAGTAATTCCTGACATATCATGCCCCATACTATTCATAGAGCACTAACAATTTATCAATAACATCAGTGTTTTCTTTTTACATTATCATAGCACCATATCTTATTTTCAAATGCCTTTTCACATAAACTCATATTTCCTTACTTCTGGCACATAGCAAAACAATGCTCCATTGTTTATTTTATATTACCGACATGGCACTTTCTATCTTCCAGTTTATATTTCATGGTTGCCTTAACTGACAGCTTTTCTAACAAGTCTCCATAAAAAAAAAAACTTTGTAATTCATTTTTAAATCTTTACCGACTTTCCTCTATTGCTTTTTGAATTCCCTCTATCTTATTTCTCCAAACTTTCACATAATAATATTTTTACATTTTATGTTCATACCATTCACTCCTAGTTTTTTATTTTCATTCCATATTAACTAACATATTATCATGTCATAATATTCTTTCTCTTCATCATCATCATTCTTTTTTTGTTCTCACCTTCCCATATATCCTTATATCATAACACTGAACACACGTGATCCAAAACCACAAACTTGAAAACTGAAAAACCCGAACTTTGAACATTGAAAGATGTGTGCACCCCATATATATATATATAAATATATATATCAACTCCATGATTGCAGTACAGCTGAGAATGGACACAACTTGGTGCTATACCATGCTCTCAAACAACCAACTAGCTGGACTGTGTAACGTTCCTTTCTTCTTTTTTTTTTCAGCTTTCAAAGTTGTGGTCTATTGAGAAACCAGGTTTGATGTGATTGTCAACATTTACAAAGGTCAGCATTGTAAGATAGGTTCATTTCTCCCAAATGATCTTACCAACACAATCTTTCTGTATACACATAAAAGACAGGTCCCCGGATTCTCAAAAGCTTGCATGGCATGCATGATTAGTGTTAGATGAAATTTTGCCAATATGGTGGCCGAGCGATCCACGTATGTGCACGTCTGACATGTGCAAGCGCTGTAGCACTAGTGCTGCACATCCCCAGCCCCATATGCAAATCACCCCATTTGCAGGTGAAAACTATGCAAATGAGGTAAATTTGTCATCCAGGAAGTAGGAATCAGGGCGTGCAGGACTAGCATAATATGCAGAAATGTACTTGGTTAGTAACCGAGTATGGTACTACAAACTGCAAAACAGAGCTATGACAGATCCAAATAAAGGCTGCATAGCATTGAAGAAGCATGCCAATGTCCAAGTAGAAGGCCATTGGCATTGCAAACAATGCCAAATGTACAAAATACAATTTTTATGATATGTCTGCCGATCACGTCTGTTGAAGCATAGGGCAGCGGCGCCAAACGGGACCGGTGGGGAAATAAGAAAATAAACCTAAAAACAACAGTCTAACTAAAATCAGTATTCCGCCATGCAAGTCAATGGCAGGCAAAAGACAATCTGGCCAGTGAGTAGTGGCTGCAGAGGGGGGAGGCACAGTATAACACATGTAACTATGCATTAGCAGGCAATTCTATGCAAATGAGGGGAAGGATAGTGGATCCCTGTTTTCCCCAGCATGTGAGGCAGGTCCCAATAGTGTATGAGTATGAATAGCTGAGTGCAAGACTAGGAGGTAGGTGACATCATGTGTGGGAGTGTCAGGCATACTGTCAGTGGATTGGAGCCCTGTGGCTTGGGGTTGTATCCAGCAGCACAGCAAAGCCAGAAGGTGTGTCTAAACCTGCCCAGGACGTACAACACAGTGTAAGCGGGTATGCGTGCCACACAATGGGATCTACAGGAAGATAAAGGAAGTGAACCCAGGAAATAGTAGCAGTGTGCACATTGCAGTACACTGATAGTGCGGTGCACCCCCGGGATGAATCAGAGGGGCAATGGGAAGGGAAAGCAGCAGTAGGAAGTTAATCAAGGGGTACTAGGTTCGCTGCCAGGTGAAATGGATTGAAACCAGCCAATTACAGACCAGCCCAGCCAGAAACACCACTATAAACTATGCAAACACCTACCCCTCTGGTTTTTCCCACACCCTACACTGCCGGTGTAAACAAGCGGGGAACTTTTAACACTCACAACAGCAAAATGTTAGGGGCTGCAATAGCTATCATACAACTTGTGGAAGAGGCTGAGGGTGGCGAGGATGGAAATGCTGCCGACCAACCCACAGTGAGGGGATGGAGAAGAGTGTACAGACCCAGGGTGACCTACCACGGGCTACATGAGCTGGAGATAGTGGAGTGCTATACGGTGGACAGGGACCTTCTACAGCAGATTGTTGAGCTGTGCCGGCCATGCCTGACAGACAGAACTAACAGAGGGGAATGCATCCCAGTGGAAACGAAGGTATGTGTAGGCCTAAGAATACTAGCTACAAGTACCTTCCAAAGGCCAACTAGAGATATGATGGGGATCTCACAGGCATCAGCCTCCAGGATACTCCACCAGTTCCTGGATGCCATGGCAGCACATGGTGAGCACGTATATTTCCCCCTCACCCGTGAGGCATTGGCCAGCAGTATGCGTCTCTTCCATCAAATAGCAGAATACCCAGAGGTAATGGGTGCAACAGACTGCACGCACATATGCATCAAAGCATCACCCAGTGAGCAGGGTAGGGTCTACATCAATCGCAAGGGCTTCCCCTCCATCAACTGCCAGGTTGTGTGCGATGCCCAGGGCATAATACTGAACATGTGTGCTGGCTGCCCTGGATGTTTTCACGATTCCCACATCTCACATCTGACGCAGCTGTACCAGAAATTTTCCAATGGGGACATCCCACATGGTCACCTAGTGGGGGATGCTGGATATGCACCAGAGCCATGGCTGATGACACCCATCAGAAACGCATACACACCCGAACAAGAACTCCATAATGAGGCACACGCACAAACAAGAATCATAATAGAGCATGTGTTTGGGATGATCAAGTCATGATTCTGGTGCCTGGACACATCCGGTGGAGCCTTGCAGTACTCACCAACTACATGTACCCAAATCGTCCTTGTTTGTGCCATGCTACACAATATGATCCTGAGGAAACAGCTGCAGCAGGAGCAGCAAGGGGCAGGGCCATATAGCCCCCCACCAATGCCAAGGCCTGCACAGGCACATAGTGACTCAGAGGAACAACCTGAGCCTGCCCCACTAGGCAGAAGGAGGTGTGCTCAGTATGCCCTGGCAAAGAGGCAATGCATAGCACATACACTGACATGGGGGGGGACCCAGGGAATAGCACCTCTCTCTGACTCTCACATACAGTAAAAAGGATGCCAAACATTACACTACCTGTGCCTAACCATGCATAGGCAGTGTACTACGTGCATCCGACAGGCAGCCCTGTAGCACCACCCGCACTACTGGGACACCCACAGGATAAATGACTCACACATGCCAGTTGGGGGGGGGGTCACATACCCAACAACAGTCAGAGCCAGTAGGACAGGTGTAGTCAAACACAAATAAATGATGTACTATGGCCTCTGAATGAGGGGTATGGCAGACCCCCACCCAGGCCTACACAGACAGACCACAGTAGGTCAGGTAGTGGAATGTCAGTTGTGACAGATAGGAAGTCAGAAACTAATGTGTATGCAATCAAAAGATAAGAACGGAAGTACACCGGTATGGTGTAGCCAGCATGATGGGTAAGACCACTGGCAGAATCAAACTACAGGATATACAACTGTCAGGTTTGTCCCCCACCTCACATAGAAATACAGTAACAGTCAGGTGCAGCCCCCCACTCCTGTGTAGAAACATAGAAATAGTCAGGTGTATCCCCCTCTATGCAGACATGTTGCAACAGTCAATGCCAAATGATTTGTGGATTCCCTGCAGACACAGTATGCTACCTGTCGGCATACAACACAAAGGTCAGCTGTGCAGTAAAAACCACCGGACATGCTCCACACATGCATAACAGATGGCCTTACTAGGCATGCTCACACACTTAGAGTAATGAAGGCAATGTCAGTCATCAACATACTGAAAGGTCATACTTGGCATGCTCACACACTTAAACACATGAAGGCCACATATGCAAACACCAGTGGACCAGACATATCCAGCAGTTGCAATAGTTACTGCAGACACATGTCAGTATGCACCACTCATGCCTTGCACACACAGTGAATAGGAATACAGACATATATGTAAGGACAACACACCATAATATGCCAAAGGTAGATGGATATAGATGTGTGGAAGAGGGTGACCATGACAAGGAGCCATCCACACCTGTCCCACTGAGCACACAGCCAAAGGGCCCCAAACACATCAGTTGCAGATGTCACACACTGCAGTTACTAGTGACCAGTACCTGTCAGCACCACAGACTATGTGGTCCACATGCCAGCTGTGCAACATGGCTGTACAAGAACATAGTCAGCTAGTTGCCTTAGACATGCACCTGTGACATATGACCCCATGTGTGGCCACCTGTGGCATGTCACCCCTACATGAATGGTGTATGGGCCAAGCACACACTGGCCACCACATAGCGATACCCTGACAAGCCTGCTGAGGTTATCCAATGTGTAATACACCTTTGGGAGACTTGTAGGCAGTAATCTCTGTGGCACGTCCCATAACTGTGTACTGCTGTAGTGTGATAGACTAGTTAGGTAGGAGTTCTAACCCCAGACATGGCAACTGTGTGAGTGCGTGTGCGTCACTGTTCGTGTGTGTGTCTGTCTCTCACTGACTGTGTAGAGAGCAATGCTTTTTAGGCTACTCACACACCTTACAGGTCAAATACCCTCCTTTGGCAAGGCTGCTGATGTCATGCAACATGAAATACACCTCTGGGATGATCGTAGCCAAGTAATCTCCATAGCACATCCTGTAACATCGTATGGCCATAGTGTGATTAAGGAGTTACTTGGGAGTTCTAGCCCCGACTTGCCAACTGTGTGTGTATGCGTGCATGTCTGACTGTGTAGAGAGCAATGCTTTTAGGTTACTCACACCCCGTACATTTCACATACCCAACTTTGGCAAGGCTGCTGATGTCACCCATGTAGAAATACTCCCCTGGGAGAGCTGTAGCCCAGTAATCTCCATAGCACATGCTGCAACTGCATACTGCTGTAGTGTGATAATGTAGTTAGGTAGGAGGTCAAACCCCAGATGTGGCAACTGTGCGTGTGTGAGTCTGTGTGTGCGTGTCTGTCTGTCATTGACTGTGTAGACAGCAAGGCTGTTTTAGGCTACTCACACCCCTTACAAGTGAAATGCCCTCCTTTGGCAAGGCTGTTGATGTCACGCAACATGAAATACACCTCTTTGACGATCATAGCCGAGTAATCTCCGTAGCACATCCCATAACATCGTATGGCCATAGTGTGATTAAGGAGTTAGTTGGGAGTTCTAGCCCCCGACCTGCCAATTGTGTGTGTATGCGTGCATGTCTGACTGTGTAGAGAGCAGTGCTTTTAGGTTACTCACACCCCAAACATTTCACATACCCAACTTTGGCAAGGCTGCTGATGTCACCCACCTAGAAATACTCCTCTGGGAGAGCTGTAGCCCAGTAACTGCCATAGTGCATGCTGTAACTGTGTACTGCTGTAGTGTGAATTTGACACGTGGTTGGATTCCATCCCCACACATGGCGGTTCCGGATGTATTGTGTGTGTCACTGTCTGTGTGTGTCACTGTCTGTGTAGGGAGCAATGCATTTTAGGCTAGTCTCTCATAGTCATTTCAAAGCCCTACTTTGGCAATCCTGCTGATGTCAGTCAGTGTGAAATACACTTTTGGGCAAGGACTACACCAGTAATATCAGTGGTGCTTACTATTATAACTGCGTAGTACTGTAGTGTCATACACTAGTTAGGTAGGGGTTCTACTCCCAAACATGACAGGTGTGTATGTGTGTGTGTGTGTGTGTGTGTGTGTGTTTGTTTGTGAGTGTGTGTTTGTAACCCATATCCTGTATGACTGTGTGGCCAATGTGGAGCAGGTTTTGCATTTTCTTATATGGTGGCCATACTATATATCACAATGTCCACTGTACATGGATAACATATATAGCAACCACAGTATTACCCAGAGCACACTCTCACCCCATGTGTCATACACACATACATGCCTAGGTAACAGCCAATATGTGAGTAGTACACTGCACAGTGGCCACCAATAGTAACTATGGAGTGACAGCAGTGGGCCACAGACAGCATGACACCCAGTCTATCTGTCCAATATGCACATATGTGCAGACAGTGCACCTCCCCCATGTTCTCCAATGGACAACTGCACCACCTGTGGTGCCATCACATGTAACCCACAATGGACATACCATGCCTGACAACATGCCCGTATGGACAGATGCCACTGACACCAAGGAATGCTGATAGCATGCACACCATGTAGGTACAGGGTAAAGCTGTTGGCCATTACCAGCTCCCACCATAGGTGGGCAGGACTGGCACATCTGATGATAATCTGTGTTCACAACATGGGCCGGACACCCCAGGTACAGTTCTGCATGTCACTGTACATGCATGTGGGAGGTGTGCACATCCCAGATTCAGTCCATGTCATGGACGAAGGACCACAGACATGGCAAGTGATGCACAGCAATGCCCACACACAGTAGTCACACAGGTGACCGGATGGGGGATACAATACCCCCCTGTGTGGGCAAATGCAGACACTACATCCCTGAGCCACAATGCAGACCATCGTCATGTGGGCCTGATGCCAAGGTACACCCTTCGCCTAGCTGTGGACAGCCGTCTGGCATAGTCGAACACCACACACCTGTGCAGACATGCACACATGCATGTCACTAGTGGCACCCTGTTTGTTTGTGTTTGTGTGTTGCATACTGCAGATGCTCACATCCATGCTCCCTACAACCCCCATGGGCATACTGCAGCATGCTGTCTGATGTCAGATACCTTCCCATACCCTTCTCTAGTACACCCCCGTATGATCTGTGTGGTGCATGGGATACCTGCACAGTGATGTGATGTGGCAATCCCACAACCGATGAGTTGTACACCTGGCCCTGCCATATGTGTCAATGTGTGTATGTGTTCTTGTGAGAGTGCGACTGTGTTGACGCTGGCACCTGTTCATGCCGACAGGCACTTGTATGTCACCTACCGTACAGCTACTGTATCCCTATTGCAGATGTCATTCACCATCACATATATGTTCTGAGTGCTCCACAACAGATAACACATGTGGCGCATTCAATAATTGCAGAAAACTGTGCTATCACTACATAGTTGTCAGGGGGTTTATACCCTGTGCTGCTAGGTGTGTGACACAACCATGCTACAGTTTTACCCTCCCACCCCTCCCTGACATGTATTAGCCTTGGTCTGCATCCCCCACCCCCTCTCAGGTGCACGTGGAGACCTACACCTGCTTTGCTTAGGCAGCATGTGTAATGTAGGTAATGCTAATGATCAGTTGATGGCCTCTGCATGAATCGCAGCCCTCCCCTAGCTGAGTGCATGTGAAACAGCTGTGGTAACATCCCCATCGTCAATTGTATGGAAACACACTCCAATACCCAGGAACATCATGGTGGTGTTTGCCCTTGTCACCCACTGTGAGCTGGAACTAGATCTGTTGTGTGCCAAACAGCATCCCAGATGGATTGCAGTGTACCTCTAACAACATACACTGTGGAAACAGTGCATCAAACGGCAGATGAATGTGCCTGACCTGACTACAGCTTGTAGTTGCCACTATACTGCATTTGGCGTAATGTTGCTTTAACAGAGCAGTGTGGATATGGCTGTTGTACATGTCTCAATACCTGCCATGTCAGTTCCATGTTGATGGGGAATCACCATCTGCAGGGTCATCTGCAGCCTGGGCAGTGTTGTGTCCGTGGCTGCATGTGTCACCCACAGAGCATCTAGCTGTTGACTGCTGAAGATAGTGTGAGGATTGCAGTCAGTAGATGGAGAAAGCTGTGGTAGTCACACATGTCATATCCCTCAAAGGACATATGTTGCAACAACCCTGTAACAACAGTAAATATATGTGGTCATCACAGCAACATGTCAATATTGGTCCTGTGTATGTGCTCCCAGCCACACCTCTGTCAATCTTTGTACATATGTCATGCATGAAGTGGTGCATATGTGCTGTACACCATACTTTGTGGCATCATATCTGAGTGCTGCTCGCTATATTTTTATCTGTGACTGCATAACTGTCTTGAGGTTTTTTCTAACAGATTTTTTTCCAATTGGCTCAGTATCTGCATATATTAATAGTTGGTTCAAGACATTTTTCCTGCATACAGTAGCTATTTGCTCAGTTTGTTTTTTGTAATATTTATAATATATCTTTACCATCTCAAAGTGCTTACTCCTCTCTGTACTCTTCTTTTCTAGACCTAACACCACTCTTAAGTATTCAACTGCGGTACCACCTTTATCATTCTTATAAGAAAAGCACAGTCCGGGTCTGAACTGTCTGCAAACAGCTACAGTTAACTTTGAGTATGTGTCTACCTGTTTGAGCCAATATTCATTTTCCTCTGGAGAGCACTCTGCTTTGGCTTGTAAGCAGCCCCCCCCACACACACTCATCTTCCACTTTCTCACTTATTCCCTTCTGTTAGCAGATAGTATCCATAATCTGATCAATACTGTGTGTTTGTTAATTTAAACTGAGACCACAGTGGCCTACTGATACAAGGTTATCCTGTTTTTCCACCCGAAAATGGTTAAGAAATGACTTACAGTTTCAGAGCAGTCCTTGGTCAATTGTGATTGTTTCTCAAACACTAACTTGTCTTTGCTTTGGCTCATTAGCAGCAGTACAAAGAACTGCCTGTTCACACCCTTGTTCTCCCCTCCCCCTTCCCTGTTTATTACCTTAAGACAATCCCAAAGTTAATAAATATTACCTGTGGCAGGCACCATTTTTTAAAACTACAATCACCCTTGTCACTATCATATGTTCATTCATCAATTAACTCTGTTACCTGATTGTTTCCAGTCCCCTCATAAGAGCAACTAACAGGGTCTCCACCCGCTTCACTCCCCACCCTGCCCCCTATTCTCTACCGCCCCCAGTGGTCCCACCTTTATTACACTCACAAACCACTCCCATCTTTCCAGTAGCCAACTACAGCACTAACCCAACACTACCTCCTCCATCTTCCCACTACTATCACACCTCCTCAACTAACATGTACAAGCATATCTTACCTATGCTCACTGCATGCACTCTCCTTGCATATCTTACATCCTACCAAAGCTCTATTATTCCCGCACTCAACCACTACCACTGTACTACTACTCACACCACCACTCATGTCTCACCCTCACTCAGCTCCCCTCCCACCAACTCAAGAATCATCCCTATGCATCCTCCACATATTCTACCAACTATATTACTCAAACATAAAGCATCCCTACAACTTAACATAGTAACCCTCCCACCATACCTATTACCCAAAGAGCACAATCATAAAGTTTCCCTTATAAACAAACACATTCAAAACTAAGAAAACTAATAACCTCATGCATATCAAAACTAGCCCTAAGTGGAGATATCCACCTCAACCCTGGCCCTACCGTCTCCAACCCCAATCCTCATAATCAGACTAGAAACCACAACTTCTCCCATATTACAGACAATAGAAAGCCAAATGACTTCCTTCTACTAAGCCTAAATATTAGAAGTATATCCAACAAAGTCCATGAACTCCATGCCACCATAGACTTGTACTCCCCAGATATAGTCATCCTGACAGAAACCTGGCTAAAACCTCACATTACCAGTGAGCAAATACTCCTTACAGGTTATGGCATACTAAGAGTAGACCGGCTAAACAAGAAAGGAGGCGGTGTAACTATAATATTTAAACAGCATCTAAACATCCAGATCTTAAAATCATCAGCTCCACAAATAGGCAATGAAGAAATAATATATACCAACTTCAAAATAAACCAAAACAAAACCATCAATATAATTGGATGCTACCTCCCACCTGGCCAAAACATCCCTCCACTAGAAAACCTCCTCAGCTGGTCTACCCACCATCTCCCCCAAGAAACTATCATTTTAGGTATTTCAATATTGACTGGCAATCCTGTTCTGGCAACCATCCAACCCATCATGTAAACCTTCATGGCTTCACCCAACTAGTCCAGTCGCCAACCAGGATAAATAAAAACTCAAGCAAGCACACTACTCTGGATTGGATACTAGTCAGTAAGAGCCCCCAGTCATATATAACAGGCTGCTTATCAGATAGCCTCAGTGATCACTCCCCAACATTCCTACTGAAAAAAATACCTATACCAAGCTAAACCTGTCGTCTACCGTCAGATACGTAAAAAAATAAACTTTAACCCACTCACATTCATCTCATCCCTCAAAGAATGTAAGAATGTAACTGGCATCCTCTAAAGTACCTCAGTCTTGATGACGTAGTTGAATTTTTTAATACTACCTTCCTGAGCATCCTTAATTACCATGCCCCCATAAGACTTTCCAGAATCAAAGCACAACCCTCCCCATGGTTACAGAAAACCACTAAGTCAGAAATGAAAACAGGGATAAAGCCTGGGAGCACTGGCGCCCAAACCAGAGAACACCCTCAACTAGACAAAAATTCCTAGAACTACGCAATAGAGTCAAAAAGCTAATAAAACAGGACAGATTCCAGTACTACCAGTCTGCCCTAAACTCCTCTGAACATAGCCCCAAACAATTCTGGTCCTCCATCAACTCCATCCTCCACCCAGGTAAAGTCAGTATTTTCCCCCCAAAACCCCTTCCCCCTTCCCAAAAATCCCTGAAAAAAAAAAAAAAATTTTTTTTTCCCCCCAAAAAAAAATTTCAAAATTTAAACCCCCCAAAAAAAAACCCCCTTTCCACCAAAACCCCCCCCAAACCA